>NC_044572.1:88930464-89117964 GCF_901933205.1 Camarhynchus parvulus | reverse complement strand
CAAAAAAATATTTTCTTTCTACTTCATGAACATGAAATAATCTAATCAAGCCATCTCTAAAATAATTTTTGACTGAGACTTCCAAGCCTTCTACTGAAATATCTTCCATTATTTCTGTGTCCCTTTTGTTTTCTGACACTTTGTCTGTCACAGAATTACAGCATGGTTGAGGTTGGAAGTGGCCTCTGGAAGTCATCTGGTCTAAATTCCCTGCTCAGACAGGGTCACCTACAGCTAGTTCCCCAGGGCCACATCCAGACAGCCTTTGAATATCTCCAAGAATGGAGACTGTACAACCTCTCTGGGCAAATCATGCTAGTAGTTGATCACCCCCATAACAAAAAAGGCTTTTCCATAAGTTCAGACACCATCTCCTCTTTTGCCTTTTCTTCTTTCACTGGGACAGCTATAACAGGTCCCATTACAGAAAGAAACTGTATATCTATTTATAATATTACCCTATAAAAGTCTCTTGGTTTTGGCAAGGATATTTTTATTTTTTTTTTTTTTTGTAAGGGGGTGGAGTCTGGAGCTGGGCTTGTCTAGGCTGTCATCCAATACCACTTCTATTCAGGGGTGGAAGTAAGAGACTCTCCCTTTCAAGAGGAAGTGTGTGGCCTCAGTGGAAAAGTGTGTCAGGAGAGGTAAATATATCTGCTGTTGTTCATTGCTGCCCAGAGGCCGTTAGTGAGCATTTTGAATGTAAATCACCCTCTTTTTTTGTATGCTTTTGTCTATTAATATTGTTTCTGTTACTGTTGATTTTTCATTGCCATTTCCAATAAATGGTTTTTCTCTCAACCTATGAAGTATACCTGATCACCCTCCTCTCTCACCAGAATGGGAGGAGAATGGCTCATGGTTTTCATTTTAGTGGGAGTCCTAAACTGGGGAATACCATTCCTAAACCATGACAACAATACATAACGGGAAAAAAAGTCACAGAAAATTCTACTCTGCTTTTGTTCAGTACTCTCTGGTATCTATAGCATGAAGTCATCCTAACTGGCCCTGTCTGCAAATCTGGTACTGGGGGCTCATCTTCATTTGGTTATTTGTTGTAGTGTCCCAGATCCTTGAAATAGTTTTTTTCTTCCATTTTCACCACTGAAAACTCCTGGAGGAAACAGGCATAGTAGACTCTTGTCTTTTTTTGTGCTTCTTGATAGGTCAGTAGGTCAGAAAATTATTGGAAACATGAAAATTTGCTGTTTCTTTTTCTCTTCAAATGAAAACATTTCATCCACATTCCTGATTTACTGGTCGTTTGATCTCATATTATTCATATTATGCTTAAGAAAACCTATGCTTGAGTGTAGGAAATATGCTAATGGTTCCTTTAAAGATCACGCACAGCTCTTTCAGTAATGGTCACCAAGTTTACAGAAATGTCTTCTGTTGCAGTGAACTGGTCATATGCCAAGCATGATATTCTTGGAATTATGCCAAGCATGATATTCTTGGAAATGCTTCTACTCTGTCATCACAGCCTAACTGATTGAACTGGGACGTGCTAAGATTGTGAATGGGCTTGAGTTTTCTGCCTCCAGTGAGCACCACAGCCCGGGCAATTCTTATGATAGGCAGGTTTGCTTCAGAGACACAGGTCAAACTTATGCTAACTTTACAGTATATATAAAGATGCAGCGCTGCACACTGGTAAAATAACATGAATTTTGATGTCTTACAGGGGTTCCCAAATGATACAGTTTTCTTTCAGAAAGAAGTTAGTTCCTGGAGGATTTGAGTGCTCAGAACATCAAAACTCGATTTATTTTTCTTTCCATGTATCAATACATGGCCAACATGAAACTTACCCCCAGTGAGGGAAACTGCTAGACAGTCAGAAATTCAAGGTCAGGGCGTACCCCAAATACACAATGTAGTTTTATTAAAAATGTTCTAGTACTTTGGCTTTTGTGTGTTTTGTTTATTTACTCGATATTGCAATAGTAAATTTGATGTTTATTTACATACTGGACATGAGCATACAGGGGAAAAAAAAGCCCAAACCCTATGCACTAAATCCACAGGATTTAAAGTAAGGAAAATAATCCAAAGTAAATGCATCATGGGCTACAGTAAGTGCAATAGAAAGAGATAAAGATGGCAGTCTCAGCTACGTATTTCCATTATTTTGTGGATTAGAAATGGGCAGACCTCTAAATGCCTGATTTTTTGTGGGACAGGAGACCAAAGATCAGCATATGTATATATACACACACATATACAGTATTTCTCACATATTTGTATTAGCAGTTACTAAGGTTTTTTCAATAAAATGTGGCCTACTAGAAACTAGAATCTACAAGAATCTTTGACTATATGAAAATATTTTGACCTAAAGTATTTGAAAATGACTATCCATATTTGAAAAGATTTATGACTTTTTAAATTTTGCTTTTAATGATGTTTTCACAGCTACGGGTTTTCTGTTGTGGATTTTGGTTTTCTTTTTATTTGTTGTTGGTTTATTTTGATTTTCTCCCCCTTGGCTTTCATTTTAATTTGGATAAAAGAACTTTTTCTCTAATTCATGGAGTCTCCTGTAATTTGCTTGTCACTAATGCAACAAAATTCTCTAGACTGACAATTTTGTTGGGACTCAGTGACTGACTCCTACAGTATTCTGTGTCACAACATTATTAAGCTCTGTTGTGATGATTAGTGGTATGGCAGTGTTTCTTCACAAGCAGCAAATTGTGTGTGTGTATCTGAAATAAGAGGATTTAACTCTGTTTTTGATGTGGACCCTGGTCTTTAGGCACAGCTAGAATTTCAGTCCATAATAGTTCTGAACATAACTTAGTTATTATTGTTATGCTTTGTATATAAACAGCACATCAGAAATCTACATAAGCATTTAAGCCCTGAACTTCTGTTAATTCTGATGAAAATAAGACTACTAAAAAGACTTTGTGGTGCTGCCCTTATGGAGCCACAGTAAGAATCCCCAGGCAAAGAGCAGTTGCCCTGGAGACATACTTAAATCCTTATATCATATATCAATCCAATTGCAAATAATCTGTCTTCACATGTCAGTTATTAATTCACTTTTTTTTAATAATCAGAGAAGAAAAGCCATCTGGAGAAATGTCTTTAACAAAAAAATTGACTGTATTTTATTTATTCCCGAGGTGGTATTTTAACAGGGGGTAGTCCAGGAAGTCTGAGGAGGTTTTTAGAAAGATTATCAAACAAGAGCTGCTATGAATTTAATTCATACTTCACACAAGCCTTGAGAGAAGTCCACTGTGCTAGTGGAGAATGAATAATTAACAGTTTTGTTGTGCAACTGAATGAGATTACCTCTTCTAGTCAGTCTGTGCTGGGTGAAGCTGTTACAGCAAACTGATTGCCAATAGAGTGAACGCTGTAATGCCACATTCAGATCCTGGTGACAGGGCCATGAAGCCAAGAAGCTGCTGATAAAGGGGAATGGCAAGAGAGGAGGGAAGATTGATGCACTTCCCACAAGACTGCGTAGTGGTGGCATCCCTCCTCATTCACACAGGCGTTTTAGATCTGCACAGCTGGGCAGGACTTTTCCAACTCATGGCAGGTCTTTCATCTCAAAGAACAGTCCTTGAAAAGTCTTGAAGTTAATTAATAATCTTCTTGCTAGTTTAATGGTAGGCTTGTATTTTCATCAAAGTTGAACACTTTTTTTTCAACTAAAAGTCTAAAAGCATTCAGTAAGAATGTAGGAGACGAAATGGCTGAGAAAAGGCTAAAACACTCTGTATCATAAACATCATCCTAATCATGATTTTATTTTTACTGCATTTGGGATCAACCATTAATCTTCCATAGAAAATCCTAATTGTCTTTTCCCCATTCTTGGTAAGGCTTGGAAGAGGTAAGACTAATCTGGTGAATCAGAGGGATTTAGAGAAGACATAAAGCTCCTTTTTATATTTTAGAAGAATACAAGTATCAGAATAAAAAGTTCTAAAAAAGTACTGGTACTTGAACACAGAATCTTGTGAAGTAGTGTCTGTAAAATTTTGAAGTTATGATGAAACTTCTACAATCTCAAAATACCCTTTTTCAGAACTTACCTTGCAATTGGTCTTAAACACATTTTGAACCTGAAAAAAAGGGGAACATTAAAGTTAAAAAATTGTCTAGAACAATATCTCTTTCAAAGCATTTTTCTCAATACTTCTTGTGACTTAGTTTTGGGTAAGACGTGCTTTCTTAATAAAAGAAGCAGAACACTTGCATTCATGCTATTTCATGCTCTTTTTTTTCTACAAATGATTTATATTGTATGCATGTGCATGTAATGCACAGCAGACAGTATAGCCATAGCGTCCCATTACCTGTGCTGCCCAGGAGAACAGGCTTCACAGCAAAGTAGGGGTGGAATGACACAATGTGACAATACCTTCCACAGACCTTCCACAGCAAAGCACAGCAGGCTTTGCTTTACAGGCCATGTCACAAAGTGGGGTTTGCAGCAGAAGTTGTGAAGCACAGTCTGCCCTAGCGGGTAGGTCATTTCTGGTTGAGCAGCACAGCCTGAGAACGCAAGCTGTATTCACTGCGTAAGGAGAGAGAGTGCATTGAGAATGTGGCAAGCTACTGCTTCTACCACAGAGCTTGGATGATAAAGCCTGGACAGCTGTAGTTGTGCAGAGTAGCATGAAAATGACAGAATCCCAGCAACTGCATGGTCTGGTTTGATGTACTGATGATATGACTACCCAGTAATGCCGTTCTTTTTCTTGCCATAATGCAGCACTGACTGCATAATGCAGGAGGCCACTGCAGTGACTGTGCTTCATGGCAGTGCAGACATTGCAGTGCATTGACTCTTTTTGGTTTTCTTTGCAATCTGTAAACTGACACTACTTCTCTTTCATGAATTTTCTCATTTACAGCTTGGTTCACTGATTTCACTTAGCCCATACACATCCTTTATAGATAGAAAAACAAAAGGGAAATGTTATTTAGAAAGAGAAGCCTGTAGCTAGCATGATGGAGTGATTCCATATTAATTTCACAACCACATCACTTGCTGTCTAAATTGCTCTGCCACCTCCCATTCACAAAAGAAGAGCTGAGATAGCCTTCTGTTTTATTTCCCTAAGCTGTTATTTGAAGGCCTGTGACACTGTATTCAGTTTTACTTGTAGATTTTGGGTTCACTTTTGTTGTGTTTTCAACAGTTGCTCCTCTTTGGTTTGGTTTGTTTTTGTGGGGTTTTGTGGTTTTTCATTCTTTTTCTCTCTAAGACTGAAGAGCAGTTTGGTGGTATTTATCAGAAATTTCACTGAAAGCCTCAGTGTCCCCGGGCTAGCACACTGACAATTTAATGCAAAGGAGAAAAGTTGAATAATTTGATTTTTTTAGTATAAACTAGATTATCACCAGTTTAGATGCACAATAGGAAAACATGATGTAGTTTAGTAACATCATAAATCAAGCAAACCACTTCTGTATTAATTTTGCCATCCAGAAATACTTCAAATAAAATATTTAATCCCTGTGCATAGGTGAATGCCATCTTATTATAAGTGCAGAATGAGTGTTCTGGAAGAAGAAATGAAAAAATCACAAAATTTAATTGCTGTGGGTTTGCAATCTGAGATTTCCATGAGCACCATGTGATTCAGAGATGTAAAACTGTACATTTGCAGTTTTCCTCTTATATCCACTGCTTTTGGACAACTGTCAGTCAATAGATAGGATACAGTCTTAGCCCTCCACATCTGTACAAGGCTTAGTGTCACCTTGAGTGCTGTGACCACACCAAAGAGAAAGCTACCAACGCTTGTATTAAACATTATGTTATGTATTTCATGGGTGAAAGGACCAAGTATCACTTGCAGTCTAGGGTTGTTTTTTTTTTTTTTTCTGTTAATCATAGGACATATAGCAATTCATCATAGGACAAAACACTGCTGATTTTTATTTTTTGTAGCCCTCTTAACCAGAACTATGTCTTGTCCCCATTTTCCAGATGAATAACTTGAACAACTAGAGTACTTGCCATTGGAAGTCTGAATCAGAGCTGGGAAATAGATAGGGTCACTCCCAAATTAGGGCTTGAGCATTCAAAAGGCACTTTGGTTTGGCATACATTAGGAACAATAGTACATTGAGCCACTTCCATCATGAAAATTTTTTCTTCCAAATGCAATCTAGTAGTGTGGACTCAGATTCTATTCCAGGACTTGGTATAGTTCCTGGTGCCCACACAGAATAAAAATGGAAAAGTTGCAATATCCCTCATCTCTCAGAGACAGACGGCATGACATGAGGTAGGTAACACAGTTTCTACTGTATGTTAATTATCATACAAGCTCTTAATATTTTTCATCTTAATAAAGAACATACTTTTCTAGAATTATCAGTATATAATTTTAATAAGTAGAGCTACATTTTCAAAATTTGTGGGAAAAAAATCCTCTGTTAAGCATTTGTTCAGACACAGAACATAAACCAGAGGATGTGCTTTTCCTCTTTTCAGAGTCTGTAGGCAACTGGTTAAAAAATTTTGCTACTTAATAAGTACAAAACAAACCACCTGTGCATGAGATATGCTGAAAACAAATGAATTAATTTTACTACAAGCAAATGAATAACTGTGGTTCTGAGCAAAATCTGTTTTGGTCAGAATAATTCCACTGCTCTGTGCTTGCCAATGTTGCTGCCACGCACTTGGGTTCCCTGGAATGAGGCCATCAATTTCAACAGTGTAGAATGAAAAGCTGAAGCAAGAAGTGCAAATAAGCATACTGTGCTTTTGAAGAGGTGATCCAAAAAGCCTGGGAAATGGAAAATAGTTGTTATTATGTACTTGTTGTAGATAAAGCAATATATGTTACAATGTCCTAGAGAGTTAACCCATGTGTGAAACCAGGAAGGGAAACTACTTTCAGATAAAGGGTCCCTTTCTAAGCTCTGTGAAGTTCTACCCCTGCATTTTTATATGTTCCTGTGTTTATCCACACAAGTAACCAGCAGGAATGACTTTTGAGTGATGTGGAACCACCCTTGTGCAGCTACAGAATCAGGTCCTCTGGCTTTGATCCTGGAAACTGACATAAAGTAATGAAGGTCTATACATTGGAAAAGCAGGTGGAACTAAGTTCTTCTGCAACATAAGAATACTCTTTTGTTGACTAAATCTACTAATTTCAATAGAGAAAGTCTATTGTGGAAGGTGATGGGATTAAAAAAAAATAGACATTGGTGATGAAACTGCATATTAATTTGTATGACAGCATCATACAAGGGAACTGAAAGAAAAGAATGTGAAATAAGAGGAAGTATTTTGCTTATGTACTTTAAGCCAGATATTTACACTGGCTTATCCATTATCGTATTCATTATTGTATTTATTTTGCATCGATTATTCATAATGATCAACTATGAATGTATTCCTGTTTAGATTTTATGAATGGTTAATCCCCTACAATCTTCTCTCATCCATATTTTTTCTTTTTGGAGCATAATTATAATACTCCTTATAAAATAAGAAACAGGTATAGGACTTAATCTTTAGAATGCATCAAGAAAATAAAATGTCTTTGAATGAAACTATACAAATAAATGTATCTCATTTCAATTACTTTGGAAAGTGGTCTTTACAGTTCTACCAAAAGTAAATTTTTGGTATTTCAGACCAAAATAATAATCTCAGCAATTTTGGTGTGAGAGTGATTAAGTTCATTTTTATACTTGTGGTATTTTTTATATCTAGAATTGAATCCCAGAAATGATAACTAGACAATATTATAATTAAAAGAAAGCCTAATAAAGCTAAGATGGAAATGACAGGGCTCAGATATCAGGAAGGACTCAGATATAAAAAGTAAACATTTATACATCTGTTTCCCACAGGCTGACAAAAATGCCTCTTTGATGTTGGATTGGTGCCTTTCTACCTTTCAGAAATCTATCAAATATATTAAACCACAGTCACCAGTATAATAAACATCATTTTGGGGATGGAAGAAGTAATGTTATTAAAAAACAAAACAAACCAACCAAACAAACAAACAAAAACCCAAAAAACCAAACAAAAAAAAAAAAAAACCAAGGGGAAAGTGAGTCAGATAATAAATAAATTATTTCAGATTGCTCACAAAACAGCCTTTCATGGCAGCACCATTGGCAAGAAGCTGTTTAACTTAGCTCATTAAACAACACATAACTTAGAACTCTTCAAGAATCTTCAGTACTCAAGGATCTCGTCTAAAATAATAGATTTACAATCAGTTTATGACCTTCCCAGCTTTCACGTCCTCTGTTTGTCTTGCTTGTGTTCTGTTAAACAAGAAAAGTGTTGTGACCCATAATTGCAGGCAGATTCACAGCAGGTTTTGAGGAGCTTTTTTTGCCACGGTGTCCGATCTGTCTCCATCTGCTGCTGTCTTGTGTGCTCCCCACAGGGGGACCTGGCTAATTTTTCAGTCAATTAGCAGAAGGGTTGCTTTTTGTTCTCCAAGTGCACCCCCCTGGGCTCCTCTTACACCCTGGACACACTATTCAGATGTTGAGAGTTTTCAAAAAGCATATAATATTATTTTTTTTCTACTGACCTTTGTGACATTGTTGAGCAAATGCTGTCTCTTGTAATCATAGACACTTACATTAAACTGTGGAGACTAACTTTGGAATGGTTTTAATACATATATTAATATATATGTAGTAATGGATTTTTTAAATGATCACTGAAATCTTCTATCAAAGCCTAGTTATACCTTTTAATTCAGAAAGAACCAGTTGACATGATAATATCTGCATCATGATCATTATTTACTGTATAATTTACTCTTTTAATTGAAAAAAAAGTTCCTTAGCAATTGCTTCTGCTACTTACCTTCTATCAAGGCACATTTAAATGTTGGACAGAAACTTCAGATTATGAACACAGCTACAGTTTCAGTGAAAAATCCTTACATATCACATGGAAAAAAAGAGCTTTAAAGAGTAGGTTTAATTGGGCACATGTATGTTTATATCTTTAAATAACTAGCAGAGGAGTAATGCAAACATTTTATAGTGGTTGAATAATAACCTGATATTCAGGCTTCTTGTGTATTCTTTGTGTTTCTTTCTATGAATTTTAATCAGGATTTGGCTAATATACACTCCTTGCAAGACAGAAAATGTTGTTATTTCAGTATAACAAAATATTACTAGATTTCTGGAAAAAAGTCAGTGTTTTCTTCTGTAAGAGTATAGTTGAGCTAACAGAAAGCAATATGCTTTAAGCCCCCAATTTATGCACATTCCATTTGGAATGCTATCTTGCTGAGGTGTCCCTGAGCCTAATCGGCTTCAAGAAATTTTGAACATCAGTTTATGGTTTACATATGATATTCTCCATGTGCTACAGCTACCATTGTATACTGTGGGAGGATATAGAATCCTTCTCTTTAATTTCACTGTCATATCTTTTATTTGCGATTTCTACCTTGGATGCAAATGCAGATCAGTGAGGGTGTTTTTCTTCTCCTTAGCTCCATGATCACGCTGCTACTTTTTACAGCAGGATATCAAGTGAGTTCGTTTTTCTGTAACCTTTCATCTGCCCAGGCTCTTGGCTATATCTTTCTATAGTTAATAAATATACTTTTTCTCAGTGTTAAGCAATAAAATATTCACTGGGTCTGAGCTGGGGTTAACAGATTTCTGAAAATTTTATTGCGTGACAGCCTGTCCTGAATAATCCCCTCAGCTGTCTCATGTTCTGGGGCAGAAATGATCTTATGTGTCACTCTAATAGTCTAGAATTACACTTGTATCACTGTCACCAGCATATGGGGCTGTGTATACCCCTAGGCCCAGCTCCCTCTCTTTCACGGCATTTAAAATGATAACATTTGGCAAAGCCAGTTTTGACAGAAAGTGAACTCTCCTTTCCGCGCCGGTGACAAAGCCAGCCACCGGAGGCCTGACACCGAGCAGCCAGTCATCATGCTCTTTGCTGGGTAATGATCGTGGGCTTCCCTCCTCTTAATAACCACCTCGCTGCAAGGGCAGGCTGCCATGCAGCTCTTCACTTAATTATACAGTCTCCTCTTAAGTGCTTTATTCATGGGAGGCCTTCAGCTGCTCAGGCGTTATTGGGGCTTTTCTTTTATTTCCATGCTGCCAAAATGTGCTGATTGCTGGGCAGGCAATGGGAGAAGGAAGGACTTTGGGAAAATAACAGGCAGGAAAACAGAATGGTTTGGGTATGCCTCACAAGCAAAAAAATTTTAGGAACTGCACTTTTTATTGTCATGATAAGTCTATGAATGTATTGCGGTGTTAATGGTAGTACCTAAAGAGGGTATACAGCCTGAGAGGAGAAAGAAAAAGAGAAAGATCCAGAATGAAAGAATAAAAAAGTAATTAAAAGCAATAATTACCCTCTAAAAGTGAAGTTAGAGCCTTAAAGGTAATTTTTAAATACAAACAAAATAAAATATGGCAACTCAGGAGCTTGATGCTGGTGCGAACTTTTTATGTAGGGTTGCTAAGCTAACCAGTAGAAATTTATGAAATACAGAAGGTTCTGCCAGCAGCTGTTCCTGGGAGTCTAGGGAGAGCATAAGACATTATTTACTGTTACCACTATATAAACTGTATTCATATTTTCCTCCCACACCCCCAATTTTAGTTTAGAGTTTGAATTTGGAGAATATTCACTTCTTACACTTTACTTTCACCATTCTAACTGTGTGCTTGTAAAGGAAACCCTGACTCGTTTCCCCATTTCCCACTGCCTTCTCCATAATGCATCATCTGAAGCTCTAATAATTCCCAGTAGATACCTTTACTGACATATGGTTTAGTCTGCTCTTAGGCGGTACACATTTCAGGATGATTATTAAAAAAAAGAGTAAATAAACATTTTTTCTTCCCCCTCCCCTCACCCAGCTATATTAACACAATGTTGTGTACAAATATTTTCAGTACTTTTATACATGGATGACTTTGTCCACACCTTGGAAATGCCCCCTATCGTTGTGCTGATATCCAGGTGTTGATTTTAGAAATGTCTGGGGAGGCTCCTCAGTTTCCTTGAACTCGTGTTTCAGAAAAGAAGGGCTATCTTGAACTGTCTTTCATTACCATTGCACAGTAAAATGTGCTCCATAATATGGAGAAATGAGCAATAGTCTGGACCACAGTAGTTTCACAGAGATCTGGAGGTTTGATTAATCTCAAAAAGGGAAGAATTTAAAAAAAAAATTGTCCCGGAATATTAACTTGTGAGAGTGTTGGATAATAAAGTGAACTATTTGAAATTTGATTTCAACCAAATTCCAGATCTTTTGTGTTTCAGTCAATTCTCTTTCTACAATGGCAATCTCTTAGGGCTTACCACTGCACAACCTGAAACCCAGTGATATGGCTGCATGAAGTGTAATGCTCAATGACCTCTTTTGTAGGACTATAGAGATCTCATTAACATTAATACCATTTGTGGAGAACCTTAGGACAATGGGAAGCAGAGCTTTAAAAAACATGCATTCACCCACAGATGTGCATTGAAATTTTAAAGACATGTGCTGGATTGTTAGGAATATGCACACTGACTGAATTTTAAGCAAATCCCTGAAGTTTCTAGTGCCACTGTTTAAGCACTTCATTCTCTGTTATGTGCAGTGACTTTCATGATCAGTTTAAAGCAGTGATATGAACTATTTGCCTGAAACAGCCCTGCACTCATACTATGGATATCCTGAGAGCTCTGTCATGGCTCCACCCACTGAGACACAAGCAATCCCTCTCCACACACACACGTGTTCTCATTATTACAATTAATAACCCTCAGGTAACTGGTAGGCACAGAGTTAGCATGTGCATGACTTTGAACTTGGATCCACACAGTTCTGTCCAGGTGCTTGATCAAGCTCAGTACAATGTCTACTACTAAAAGCCATATAATGACTGAAGGTATGACCCTTTGTGACCAATGCAAACATTTCTTCTCTGTCCAATACAGAAAGTGTTAACTTCAGGTTAAAATTATATATCCCTGACTTGTCTTTTCTGTTAACTTCTGGCTGTGTATGATTTGTTTTTGTGTGTGTGCATCTAAACATACATGTGGGCTTATTTGTGTGAATGCTTATATATAGAGATGCACACACCCACACCCACATACACATAAGTATTTATGCAATTATATGCTGGGTTCACTAATTTCAACACTCTTTTTATGTGTCTTAATTTGGCTGTGCCTGGTAACATTTTCAAATCATTTGGTAGTTGATTTGTCAACTACTACAACAACTACAAGTCAGAAATCTGTTGGCAATGCTGATGTTCAGTGGTGGGCAGAGAGGAAAACAATAGTGAGGAAGAGAAACTTGGTCAGTTTACAAGTTACTGATAATGACTTTAAAGAAAATGAGCCCCATCTGACAAATATATAACACATGTGCCCAGATAAATGGAGCTTTATACTACTGCATGGAGACAGTGACTGTTACAGGTTCAGTGTAAGTGGATAGTTGGGATCATTTTTCTTCATGAGGAAGATCTCATGTCTAAGGCAAGATGGTATCGTTTCACGATGGATGCCTATAGACACAGAGAAGTTCATTACTCACCCTGTTACGTGATGATGAAGGAGCCAAGCAAAGTTAAAAAGATGTAGTGCTTGGTTTTGCCTATATGGCCAGTCCAAGGAGAGTTAAAAGTCCTTCACTGTGAGTTTTGGTCTTGGTGTTTTTAGCTTTTCTGTGAAAACAGAAACTCTTGGGTTTTGTCCTCAGAATTCAAACCATGGCATTTTCAGCTGGATTGCTTTAGGCAGCAAAAAAGTTGTATTGCGTGTGTACAAAGTACAAGAATGTAGCAGGGGAAAAACCAGAACTCTGAACCATGTAACAAGCTGCATTTTCACAGTTCTGATGAAATGCACATTTCTGTCACATTTTACACATTCTGATGTTCATCTGTTAAAATCTGTGCAGTATTTCAGAATCCGGTTACATGAAAAAAGAATGCTTACAAATTATTTCTAAGCTTTATGGAAATTTTATCTTCTTATCAACTGTTGCATCACTCAAAACTTAGAAAACAATCAAGCCAAGCTCCTAAATTCCATGCTTACCTGCTACTCATGATTCCCTCCAAGCAAACATCCTACTGGAGAATCTCTTACCACATCAGGTAGAAATGGCCATACACATGTAATTATGACAATCTAGCTATCATCCATGGTTATAGCTATCATCCAAGCCAGGTTGCTTTTTAAAGATTTCTGCATCCAGTTCAGAGTATAAGCACAGCTGAACATATGGACCACACTGTGTGCCACTCTCTGCCTCACATTCATATGCTCAGTGGCCAAGATACTTTTCCTTGCAAAATGTAGAAAATCCACCACTTCACCAAATAGACTTTTATTTATATTTGTTCTGATAAACCATTTTTCCAATTGGATGACCTCATAATCTCAAATTTTAGAGGAGAAAATTTAAACAGTCACATGGATGAGTTCAATAGGATTTCTCAGAAGGTTTTATCAATATAGATGCATGTCAGATTGCTTTACTCAGAAAATCTCATTAGGCCTGTGGCATGCCAAAAGAGTTATTTTACCTGGCAGAGTTAAGAAGTTGTAATAATAAAAGATGAAAATATTCCCCTTTCTCCTCTCTTCCCCCAGATAATTTTCAGTTTAAGGTACAAAACAGGTACTTTAGAAAATTTGAGTTCTATACTTGGCACAATAATTGGCATTCTGAAAAACCTTAACTACATGGTTTCGATTCTGTACCTTTTTCAGATGGAAATTAAAGAGTATTTTCTCTTTTTCTTCATTTGTTTAGACTGTGTTTATTTGGATATTGTTGCTTACCATGTGAATGCATAGTAACTGACAATATTTTAGAGCAGTAAAGAGTGGGAGAAGAGTGTGGAGCAATTACAGTGAATCTTAATTTTGTCTTCTATTTTGTCTTGTAATTTGACATGGGAGAAAAAAAATTGTCTGGGGGGAAGCTGTCTGGTTTGGTTGGCATGTACTCAGAACTCAGAAGTCATATTCTTCAATGCATAGTGAGGATGATGCACTTGGATCAGAATAAATTACTGTATCAGAAAAACAATTTTTTTAAAATTAATGAGTTATCAAAAAAGGGCAAGGAAGTAATCTTTAGAGACAAGAAATGAGATTGTACACTCTCTACATGCTAATTTTTGACTGGAATGCAGAGAGCAAGGGTACAAAGTTGTCATAAGGTGAATATTGAATTCTGTGATAGTATCACATACGGAGAATTTGCTTTGGCTGTGTGCACATTGAGTTAAACTGTATAAAATACAAGCTTGTTGTAAATTCTTGTAAATATCATTGTGCCAGCCTCATCTGTGCCAGATCTTTTATATGCTAGAATTAAGAAAACTCAACAGCTAACTAGTATAATGTAATTTGTATTCACATTTGTGTATGAGTTTAATCCTTGTCCTTTCATGGATGAAACTCAGAAGCTTTTTTCCAGCTATCTAATATAGTCAAATATCCATTAACTTGTAACATGGAATTTTAGTAAGAGAAGTTGGACAGACAAAATGCAAATGGTTACACAACAGTAGGGGGAAATTGACTTTTGATTTTCAAGGTTCATTGTATCTGACTGGTTCAGAATATGTCACAGTTTCTCTACACCTGATGAGAATTCCTTGTGTTGGTATGTCATATCTCTACTTGAACCAAAGCAATTATCCAAGCCATAATAGGAATGGTACTGGAGAGGAACTACAGTGTTCGGACCACTTCAGACTGGGTGAAGTCATACTCAGTCAGAATCAAGTGTATGAGGTGTAATGGTGACTATGAAGCTGATGAATGAGTGGCCATTTAAAAGTGTTCTATTTAAAAGGAAGAGAAAGGTATGTGTAGAACACAAAAATAGAAATGCTTTCTGTGACAGGAGATTGGACCATCAACTATGAGAAAAAACTTTAAATACAACTGGAATCAGTTGTTTGGTTTTGTTCACGATATATGAAGTTTTACTTCATATGCTACTGTGAGAATGATGAGAGCATTGTTTCATTATACCATGGGCACTAAGGAAAGAGAAAGAACAATAAGCCAGTTTCTGTATCAGCAAATAGAAGCGCTACAAAATATGATATCAGACAGAGCATTGAAAAAAAAGAGTTCTAGCTTATGGGTACTAATATTCATCCATAGAAAGCAAAAGGAAAACTACATAAGCATTTTAGTAAATACTAGATGCAAAAAGAATTTTCTATTTAAGTTATACTGGGAAGAGTAAAGCTACAATTTATTTGTATACATGTTATCGTGTACAGAAAACATCAGGCTTTAAACATCAGGTGTAGAGTAAGCTGGCAAAGACTGAATGAGTTAAGAAAGATGACCATAATATCCATATTAATGTTTTCTTTTAATTATCTTCAATTTATTGTCACCTGGAAAAACTTTCAGAAAAGATCAGAAAAGCATCTGGAGATCAATATTACTAAAGGTTGCCGCTGAGGCTTGACTCATATTATGGTGTTTCCATAAAACCAGTCTTCAACACCATTTTTACTGTTTAAAAAAAAATATGTAGATAAGTAAAAATATGACCCATTATGAAATTTAGTATTAATCTCAATAACTGTTTTTGTGAGCATTTGGCATCTATTTTCTACTTGGTAAAGATGCTTAGCAATGTAATTCAATACCTGTTGTTATTATTCTGTTGTGTCTTGCCAGATCATGTCAATGGCAAATTGAACCTCAATAAGGAAAAAACCAAAAAACACCTTGAATAAAAGAGAGAAGTCATAAAAAATTATAGACAATTATAGAGTTAAATAAGGCCCAAACACTTTAATGCCTTAATGGAAGAAAATCAGCTGAATCTATCAGAGTGTGACTTACAGATGCTTTCATGAGTCACTGGATCTGAGCTAATATACTCTGCTGAAAGATGAGGCATATGGTTTGGACTGCTCTGTGCTAATGCCTCTGTTCTGGATCAGAGTGAACTTTAGTCTGCCCAGGCTGGCAACAGACAGATTGAGGCTGGTTCTGTTTTTATCCATCCATGCAAACATGCCTGCTGACACCTTTCAAAAACTGGACTTCATGTCTGTCATATGATGAGAAAAAGTGTCACAGTTCAAGTCAACTTTTATCTGGTAGTGTATTTGATGTAGTACCATCGGATTTTAAATGGCCCACGAATATGACAAAAATGTTTTATTTTCCTCAAAGTAAAATAAAATTAGCAAGGTTCAGGCTATATCAGAAAAGAAACCAAAGCATTGTAAGAAGCAACAGAAAAATGTTCGCTAAGTTAACATTGCTCTCACACATCTGGGAGATGCTTGATGAAGCCAACTGTCTTTGGCTTTCTGCTGTCACAGGCACTTTTAGCAAGTAGGATAAGCAAAGGCTCAGCATCAGGAGGAGAGATAGGAGAGGTTTCTATTACATTGTATTCTTCAGGCATTCAAATCTGAATTTGATGTCTTTAACCTGTGTTCTTTATGATCAAAAAACTGTCTTTCACTTCCTGGGAAAAAGCATCACAGTAAGTCTCTTAGTGGGTGTTTGCAAGTTTGCCCAAGGAGACGTCTTCAGGAGAAGTGGAGAGACATTTACAATATTCTTTGCTAAAGTCTTCAGGACACTGCTGCTGCTGTGGCTGAACCTCTGGTACTACATGGATACAATCTTTCCTGTGATCTTGTTTAGGTAAGATAGCTCTTCATGACCAGGTGGCTTCTTTGCCTGTTCCTGACATTTAAGGTTTTGAGAATCATAGCAATTTCTTAAATTCCTCTGCTGCTTCTGTCAATGGTTTTTATCTATTCTGCGGCTGAGAGAGACATGGGAGTGTTGTGCAACAGTATGAAACTATTTCAGGCATTCAAAGCACCTCGATTGAATGGTTTGGTTTCCCATTCATTCAGAATGCAATGTGAAAGCTAGAGGTCTTGAAAAGTACAAACCAAGCACCAGTAATTTTCACCTGAACTCATTGAAACTGAAGCCAGCAGGTTTCAAAGAGCTCTAATAATTACTGAGAGACTTAGCAAAGGCTTGTCTGATCCTATATTTGTGACTTAGTACAGCATTCTAACCTGCTTTCACACTATACGTAGCTAAATTAAGAGCTCTGAGACAATGATGGATGGCAAGTCTGCCACACTCTGACTTTAAAGAAGTTGAAATAAAGTACCAGCTGGAAAGAAATAATGGAAATGTGGATGGGCTGTTCAGTACACATGTAAATGTAAATAACACATATGAGGGACAGTGGAACTGAAAAGAAAGGCTTTAAGATATGTTTCCACCCCTTCCAAATAAGGTCTTGAAATTCCAGGTTATAGACCAATAAATATCATTATAAGAAAAAAATATTTCCAACATGTAAAGAGAATTAGTATATACCCATAATAGAAACCATAAGAGGTATAATAGATATGCTCTCTGATACAAAAATTTAAGGGCTAGTGTGGCAAAAATGTGAAGTGACTCCTTTGAAGACAATAACTTTTGTTTTCATACACAATGGGACAATCTGGTAAGAGCAAGAAAATGTGAATCACAGGAGGCACTTGTGCCTTTCCCTTTTTCTGTCCTCTGTAAAGGTGATTATGCTTCATACAGTCCTACAGAAAACAGCTGAGTTAGATGTTAGATTTTAGCCAAGTGTTAGTATACATTTGCCCAGAAAGACTGACTAGCAGGTGATATGTAGGACTCCTGTGTCTGCTACCTAGCCTGAATACATATTGTAATCATCATCTTTCATTTTTGGCTGCACTTTTGTCATGAGTTTTTGTGGCATTATAGGTACTGCACTCCTATTCCATGGTTGTCCTGTTTCCAGAAACCTTCACTCTGGGACTTGCAAATTGCAATCAGTAATTGTTCTGGATTAGTAACATTGAAGTTACTTCAGATTTTCAGTATGTGAAAAATATACTGAAAATATGTTTGTGAGTATGCAAATGTTGTTACTCGTAATAACTGGTGTGTTATAAAACCAAGGGCAGGGTACTGCCCTCAGATTTTTGGAGGAGTGTGACTTGAAATGCCATAACTAATCCTCAACTGCTCTGCAAGACTGTACATATCTTCCCAAAAATAGTCTTGGACATAATATTTGGTCACAGTTGTAAAGAAGAAAAGAACAGAGAGTTGGGAAAATGTGACAACTTTCTGCATTACTTTAAGTTCTCTATAAATAAGATACTGAAAGAAAAATTCACTCTTTAATTAATTTTACTGGATCCAGACATGTACCATATGGACTGAATTTATAGAGAAAGTGACAGACAAACTGAAAGACAGACAGATAACAGCAAAGACTCATTATAGGGTAGATGGTGTGTTTAAAACTAGAAATCCTTTCAGTTATGGAAATACATATAAATGGTTCTACAATGTCTTTAAAATTTAAGCTCTGCAGCACAAACCATTTGGAGTGCCTTTTTTTTACAGCAGCAAACAAACAGATATTCAAGTTGCTTTAAAAAATGAATTGTCACAGACATCTAACCTTGAACAAGAGCTGATTGATTAGATCTGAATCCAGTGGATAACACCACCTTGCTCATACAAACCCAATTCCTTTTTTTTTATTCACAGGCTACATCAGTTTGTAAAATATGACTTTTAAGGACACATCACCTTTGGAAAAAAATCCAGCATGTTTTAGAGTTCAGAGAGCATTACTAGAGAATTATTTTGTATGTCTTTATTGAACTAAAACATTATGTTTTCAAAGAAAGTCAAAACAGAAACTGAATTCCTTTAAGAAATACAGTGATCTGTCATAGAGACTCAGTAAAATGTGATAAGGGAAGATTTATTTTGCATTTTGTATTTAAATAATGTACTTTTTTGAACATATAAATCTAATGCCAGTTTTCTGCCTTCTGTGCAAGAGACTGTGATCAATTTCTCTCTGCTTGGGTTCTGGACAGACAGTATGCATCTGTTGCAAATTTATTTGAATACCTGGATGCTTGTATATCCTGATTAAACACTAACAGACACAGTGTAGCCATACTACACAGGCACACTAATATGTTTGCTAAGCTGATCAATAGTAAGATTGATCAGTCTTTTGCTCGGCCAAGTTAATCATGGTATTGATCAGCTTAGCAAACACATCGCTTTCCTTGTGCAGTATTAGTGTACCAGGTCTCCTCTCCACCCCCAGCAACTGGACATCAGGAGATTTCAGAAAATGAAATATAACCAAATTTTCTACAGTAAGTGCTCCTATTCCTTCAAGCTCATCTTCTACAGATAACTATAACATTTCATGATTAAGGTGTTTAGATTCCCTAGCCCTCTCTTGCAATTTTGAGCACTGTTTTTAAAAACCTGGGAAATTTCAGAATATTTTTTTTTTCCTAACAAATAAGACACTCAGCCCCAGGCTCTGGCTATAATAAGACCCTCTTTC
This sequence comes from Camarhynchus parvulus, assembly GCF_901933205.1. NCBI lineage: Eukaryota > Metazoa > Chordata > Aves > Passeriformes > Thraupidae > Camarhynchus > Camarhynchus parvulus. The sequence goes on along the minus strand of NC_044572.1, from coordinate 89,098,555 downwards.
TGGCATTAAATATTTGAGATTCCCTCATTCTATATGAATCCTTTAAAAGCATCTCTCATATTAGAGGCTCCAGGCTTTCTTAAAGGAAATTACTGCAGACAAAACTTCAATACAATCAGAAGGTATGGATCTTGGGGTATATATTAGCACAATATTTGAATTTTTAACTCTGGACAATATAACAAGACATTAGATAGTTTCAAATTAACATCAAAGGACATTTCACATTTCATTATTTTCCTATATGCAGTGGCAAAAAAGGCACTCAGCTATAAAAACAGGCCTATTTGATTTAAACTATACCTCTCACACTTATTTTAAATAAATTTTAAAATAAATTTTAAAATAATTTTAAAATTAATTCCCTGCTGCAACTACAAAACAGTGTTGAAATGGTTGCTGTTTTCTGGTATCATACCGACATATATACAAATGGCTACAAGTACTCATGAGTACCACTTGTTTAGGATGCGCTATCAAGGGCAGATGTAATTGGATTCAAGAGCATCTCAGAGCAGATATTCAGCAAATGGAAACTGGATTTACTCAACTGAATCTTTTCTTGTAAATTTCTTCTTAGCTAATACCAAAACACCATTCTACATCATTCTTAAGGACATAAGAAATCATAATGGGAAATTGCTGTTCTAAGGTATAAGTATACTGGTGAGAAGTTAGCATTACTGGGGAAAGATGCTATGGTACAAACTATATTGCTAGTTTGAGAGTAGCCAGAATTTAAACCTTATAAACTGTGCATTGTGTGAAATTAAGTGATAGGAATCCCATGCCAAAGTTTTCAAACCCTAAGCAGGCTTAATATGAGTTGAGAATGTTTGAAAACACCCAAGAAATTCATATTGTATATATTGTACTTGCTTCAGTCTCTGTTGTGTGGTCTCTGCACAGCCCTTGAAGACCTATAAAGTCTTGTTAGCTGCTTGATTTCTGGTTAGTCTAACAGTAATTTTCGTAAGAGTCCATAGTTAGAGATTTCAACCTAAGAGAGGTAATTTCTTACAGATCTAGTGGACCTATCTGGCTGTAAAATCTTCAGTGTCATGTCAATTTACATTTTGCAGAGCTCACTTTCATAACCATATAATTAGAAATAGAAGCAAAATTTTTCAAAAGTGTTGTCGCATTTTTAAAATTTGAAAACATTAGTGCAAGACTGAATTTGAAAGTCAGAAAGATCTACATCTCCCATTAACACCATCTCAAATCCTACCTGCTTGAGATTGTAGGCAATTTGGTTTCCTTGCCTTTGGTTAGCAAACAAAAAGAAGGACCCCAAAGCCACTAACAATTATAAAATGCCAGCCAAATTAAAAAAAAAAAAAAAGTCAAAGCCTGACTTCTAATTTAGTAGATGCCACTAGGCTATTATGAGTAAATTTTGCCTTTATGAGGGTAGTCACTAAATCTTTATGATTAGGGAGTTTTCTTAGGGATAGGTCTGATTTTTTCATCAGACAGAGAAAAGTGCAAGACTAAAAGCCCTAGAAACACAACCTTGTATCCAGTCTTCAGAAAACACAGAATTTTCTCACTGTCCTGTTTATGCATATAAAATTTAACTCACAAGATGAAAGAGGAGCTTCATCCATATTTAAACAAGAAAGATGCTGATGAATGAACAGCAGCTAAAATGAGTATTTTCACAGAAAAAAAAAAGGAGTTTTTAAAATAATAGTAAAGAAAATAAATTGCTAGTCTCAAGTCTTTCTTTTTAATATTTTCCTAGTATTTTAAACTGGAAGCTTTTTGTGGTAAGCTGCTCAGGTTGTTGTATATGGGTTGGGCACAGAACAAGAAATGTCTGCTTTACTCTGACTGACATGTAGGGGTGACTTTTAAATACACCTTCTGCAAATGTGGTGTATTATTCTTTTTTCTTCCTTTCACTGTGCAGCTGGCTGTGTGGCACCTCTATCAAAAACATGGACGGCCCAGGACTACAAAGAAGGTCATTTGTAATGAGGAGAGAAGGTGGAGTCTAAGCTGTGGGTCTCATACTGGCACTGCCAATAACTACAGCCTAGAGAAAGAAGGTCACAGTGCTGCAGGCCCCTGACTGTAAATGGTGCTTCTATCGCTTTAAAGACTACATAATTTCATTCCATTTAAGTCAGCAGACTGGGAATATGTGTAATGATCTTCTCTTCACCCTCCAGGGTCTGAGTAAGAATGGTTCCAAGACCAAGTTTTCTGGCTTCCATAAAGATTTCAAACGAAGAGTTTAAATCTGTGTGCAAGAATATTGAAGGTGTTATTAACGCTTGTTTGAGCTTTAGGAATGCCCTTTGACATCCTCCATTACTATTCCAAGCAAGTGGTATAGGTATTTCAACTGAAATAACTGAAACCAATTCTTGCTTTTACAGGAAGTCTGAAGAGATAATTTTAACACTACCTTGACCAAATTAAGGAAAGTTAAGTGGTTCCTTTAAAGAATACCTCACCACGATATTACTGCCTTTTTTTTTGAGTGACAGAAATGTCTTTTCCCTTTTTTTCATTTTTGCAAACCTGATGATTTTTCTTTTCCCATTTCTAGTTAAGAAAAAAAATCCTTACCTTACGTTTTAGCATTCTGAGACTTATTCTCCACAACATCTTTGATAGAAAATTAAAGGATTATGACTTTTTACTTCTCTTTTGTAAAATATCAATACTTTATGCTGAATCTAAGATATCCCTGGAGGACAAGGCAAAGGTTACTGAGAGAAAGAGAACTCTGAACATTTCTTGGGCAGAGGCTGAATTTTGATCTGCCTTATTCTACCTTTGGAAACATGTTCATTTAAAATAACTGTATTCCATCTTTGAAATTTGACAATGCATAGGAATCTGTTTTTAAAACATATGTTTTATTTTCTGGATAAACCCAGCAGAAACAGTGTTCCACTATGGAGTCTGAAAGTCTTCTGGATCATTTAACAAAACACAACTTATTTTGTGCAGCTTGAAGGTCTTTATTGTCCACAAAAAGACAAGCTTCACCTCAAGGTCCAAAAACCAGGAGTACCTCTGTGCAGCAGCAAGTGACAGGTACATAAACTCAAGCAATTAAACTGAGAATAAAATCTGGAGCATTATAATGATGCTTATCCACTGTATATCATGTACCAATAACTCCCATATCCAGGGACACAAACAGTAGGATGCAGTAATCAAACAGGGCTGGATAAGAAAGGCCATTGCCAGTGCTGTACCCCTGGATTTATGCCACTTTCTGATTTGAAAAAAAATTAAATATAGAGGCAACAAAACCTTTATATTTATATATATGTTATATATTTAAATATTTTTAGCAGTATTAAAAAATGCTCAAAACAACAACTTTCTAAGTCAGACAATTTAGTTAGAAGCCATGCATTTCTTCCCCTGCAAAAAGTCTGGAGAAGTTCATTATGCTTGATGTAAGCTTCAGCTTCTGAAACACAATATGGTGAGGTGCACCAGATGACTGTCCACTTTCTGAGTTAAGCTGTAATGTAAATATGCACCAGAAAGCCCTGGTAGAGGGAAAGTTGACCATGAGTCAGCAGTGCCCTGGCAGCCAGGAGGGCCAGCCCTGTCCTGAGGGCATCAGGCACAGCAACACCAGCCAGGCAAGAGAGGGGATTGTCCCACTCTGCTCTGCTCTGCTCTGCTCTGCTCTGCTCTGCACTGCACTGCACTGGAGTGGCCTCACCTTGAACATCATGTGCAGTTTTGAGTGCCAAAATATAAGGACATAAAGCTGTTGGAGAGTATCCAAAGGAGTGCAATGAAGATTGTGAAGGGCCTTGAGGGGAAGGTGAATAAGAGCCTGAGATCCTTCAGTCTGTTCAGCCTGGAGAAGAGGGATTGAGGGGAGACCTCACTGTGATCTTCAACATGCTTATGATGGGAAGCAGAGGGGTGGGTACCAATCTTCACTCTCCTAACTAGTGACAGGACCCAAGGGAATGGCATGGAGCTGTGTCAGGGGAGGTTTAGGTTGGATATCAGGAAAAGGTTCTTCACCCAGAGGATGGCTGGGCACTGGAACAGGCTCCCCAGAGAAGGAGTACCAACCTGACAGAGTTCAAGAGGTGTTTGGAGAATATTCTCAAGAACATGGTGTGACCCTTGGGGTGTCCTGTGCAGGGCCAGGACTTGGACTTGATGATCCTGATGGGTCCCTTCCAACTCAGCATATGCTATAATTCTCAAAAAAATTGTCTCTGATCTCAGTGGCTCTTAATTCTTCCTGACACATAAAGATGTCGATTAAAATCTGTGTCTCAACTATTGAAACAGAAGAACATTCCAGCAAATAGCATGCCTATGTAATGAATTTATACATAATTTCTGGATTCTGCACAGCATGCAGCAGGGAAGTTAATAGCATAGACTGATTAAAAAAACATCATGTCTTCCTTTCTTAAATTCCATGGTCTTCCCTTCAAAATGGGACAGCAATGTGGAAGAAGTAGGAAGAAAAAAAAATACCCCCTTTAATTAATTATCTTCCTGAACTAAAAGAGTGCTTTGGGTTTTGGTTTGAGGCTTCTGGTAGAAAGAAGTAATGTCAAAAGCCTCTGCTAGTTACAGCCAATTCAAGTTACCTAAAATAACTAGCTGTGCAATTGCTATCTTTTGTTCCTGTTCAGTTAGATATTTCCCCACATATTTTCCTTGTATACCAGCCAATGACACCCTCAACTCCTGAAAAAAGCAGTAGAATAATAAAGAATATTTCTTTCATTCAGTTTGCTTGTCTTATATAGTTAATTCATGGCTCTCCTATTCATTAATACGATAATTATCTCAACTGCATATTAATAACATCACAATCTGCCATATTTTATCTCTTTGTGAATATAAGCTTCAAATAATTTAGTTTAAATAGAAATAGGGCAACAGGAAGAATAAAATCCATTGCATAGTGGATTTTTTTTAAAAAGAGAAAGTAAGTAGAAAGCAGTTTAATCAATGAACAAATAAGTTTGAATTTAACCCAAAAATATAATAAAAAACCCCAATGTGTGGTTAGTTGTCACAGTCCCCAGAAATATTCCAGAAAATATGAGGAACTAATTCAGGGAATCGTTGCCAAGAGTTGTTCAAATGCCAGTAAGCAATAAACTTAAGAAAATTACATGGTTATGGAGTTCCTGGATTTTTATATTATGCTAAATAGTCAACCATTTTTCATAAATGTGACTGAGAAAAATTGTGACAAAAATCTAAGCTTCACTTCCATAATAGTAATGGAAATTCAAGAATCTCGAAAAATGTGGAAACAATGATTTAATGCAAACAATGCTATTATACTTCAATGTACAAAAAATAATTAATTGAACAAAATATATGGATAAGTTTCTTAAATTAAGACATAAAAATAATTGTAGTGTATAAAAGTTTTAAATGTACAAAGCTGATGAGTTCAGGAAATAATTATGGACACTTAGTAAAAGATAAACAGAGTTTGTAACCCTTGTGTTTGTTCTAAAGAGAAAAATGTCACGCCTTTTTCACAAATCTTTGCTATCTGTTTGCAACCATATTTATATTTTTTAGTGTATGATTTATTACTACATTGAGGAAATCCATTAAAACCTTTAAAAATATTTATGCTTTCTTTTGCTTAACATGAGCAATAGTTTCTTATTAAACCAAGTATTTCAGCTGCATATAAGTAAGGGTCTTCAGACAGGAGTAGCTGTAAATCACACTCGATAAACTCAAAATACTTAAAAGAATTTTTAAAATTGGTTCTAATCAATTATACTACCAGAAAATTAGATAAATATTTTGTGGGAATAGTACAAACTAGTTTATGGTTTTTCATTTCTTCTAACTTATGTAGGTATTTATGGTGATGAAAGAGTCATTATTCACTTTAGATCAGGAGACTTGACTTCATGGCTTTTCCTGGGTTGTCTTCTGGGTAGCTGCAGAAGTGAATCCAGAGCATTACATTTTCAGAAGCTCTGGGAGAAGTATTGAAAACTGTGCCATGAATTCTTTTTGCCACATGTAATACATTATGCTCTAAATGACCAGAAACAAACTTTTCAAGAAGTTATCATATAGGGGGTACACTGTAATAACAAAGTGATGTGGCCTGAAACTTGATAAGGAGCTATGGACAACACATTGTAAATATATTTATGACAAACTGCCACAAATGATAAAGTAAATAATTTGCTACTCCTTTGCTGATTGGTAACAATGCTAAGCTGTGTTTTCACATAGATAAGAAAGATACTCTCCCAGTTTAATTTTTTTTTTTTTTTTACTTTTTAGATGGAATTATAATATTTCCATGCTTCCCAGGTTATTTACATGGCATAAATTAGTCTAATATATTGTTTAATACAAGAAGTATCCAGAAAACATGTTCAAGCCTGTTAAAAGAGGGCAGTCTGCTTGTACTCTTTTAGTTTACACTGCTCTTCTGGGGGTCTTAGTTTAACAAGGTGTTCATACACCACTTACAACAAATTTCTTCTTGGACATTCATTAATATGCAGTCTTTTTTGTTTTCTTTCTTTTCTCAAATTGCTTTCCTTCCTTTTAGAAAAAGCTGGATCTTGAAGTACTCCAGGTTCGTCCCCCAGCCTTTCCCTCCAGTGTCTCTCAGTCTAGGCAATTTCTGGAAGTATCAGTAGCTAACTGGAGTAATTTGCAGAGATTTCTTTCCAGTTTACTCTGTCACAGTTCACTATGCAAAAATTCACAGGAACAGTCATGTGGGACGTGTGAGTATCCCTTGTAGTCCTCTGCAAAATTTTTTGTATATTATCCTCTTATTCTGTTTTTCAATAAAGCAACAACTAAAGGGACAGTTGAGCAATTCAGGAGGTTCTGCCTCCTCTCAGAGTCACACATGTAGCTCCCAAACAGCCAGCCATCTTCACCTTCTCCTTGCTTCTTCCATGAAAAGCATTTCCACATTGCTGAGGGATTTTTTCTCAGAGTATGATGTAGTCTGAGCCCTGCAGTAGGAAGAAAAGTAATCTGGCTGAAGAACATTTGACCTTCTCCATGTTAAAGCCCTGGTAAGGTAAGAAATAAAGGCCACATGAGTATCTGACCCCACTTGTTCTTGCCTCTGAGGAAGACCTCGTTGTTCCCCTTTTTATCCCCTGTTGGATGAATACAGATGTAAATAAGAATTCAAAAAACTGAAATTAGTGTATTTACACTGACATATGGGTACTGTTTTTCTAAAGGGACTTTGCTCAAGTTTCACAGAGACATACTAAAAACTGTTATGCCTAATTTATTTTTATCAAGTTCTTCTTCTGCAGGTGCATTTATTAGTCTATAAATACCTTCTAACAAGAAAATACAAGACTTCAGTGGCCTTGCATATTCCAATAGAAAGTAGTGAATATGACTAGGAGGATCCACAGGAGATACTTGCAGTTTATAGAAATAGGCTAAATTCCTTCCACATGGGTCATAAGAAAACAATCACAGTCTCACAACATCAAGCTTAAAGCCCAATAGAGACCATTAAATCATCTAATATGACTTCTCATATATCACATCCCTTTAAACTTTTTTTCAGTTGCACCTATAATGAATCCAAAAAATCATGCTTAACAAAAGCATCTACAAGAAAGACCTGAAGATATATGTTGGGCGGATCATTCTCCACTTGTGTTAGAGCAAGCCAGGAGGACAGCTGGACTTTGAAGTGCAGACAGCCAGCTGTGATGGAGAGGGAAACCAGGAACACCACCAATGGCTGCCTCTGGTTGGGATTTTGTCGTATTGCTCTCATCAAAGCCATTCCAGTTCTACCATATAATTTTACAGTTAGTTAACCTCAATGTTAAACCTTTCTGCCAAAGTTCTCATGTAAATTATTTCTGAATTCAACTCATAGCCAGTCATTCTTTTTTTTTCTTCAGTGTAAGAGTATTCCAGATCTGTGAAGTTTTCCTGATATTCCAAGATTAATTACAAATTATTATAATTGGCCTATGAGTGCAATAAGATAGCTTAAAAAATACCCAAAGATATGCCTCTGTGCTGATGTCATTTAGGTTGGATTATTTAAAATGTTTTTTCCTGCTAGAATATTTCTTCATTTGGTAATGGATTAGGAAGTACACAATAAAATAGTATTTATTGAAGATTCATTTGGTTTTTTTCCTGCATCACTACTGACTCCACTTCAAGGAAATGCTGACAATTCACAAACTAGGGCTCCTGCTAGGAGTAGCGTAACTCTTGTACCTTATTTACTCAGTAATGGCAGCTAGGTACAAACTACAAATTTGAGGTAGTCTTGCAAAGAAATTATCTAAAAGTACAGATGAATAACTTGAATCAATAGTCAGAAGTATTCTGCCATTCAAATGTCACATGCAAAAGGCAGATTTCTTTGACCCTTGGTATTTGATTTGTCTGTCGGTGCTCCAGGAAAGCTGAGACCCTTGTGACTGATCATCTGCCAGTGTCCTGTTATGGGGATCCTTCACTGAGCAGTCCCTTGGATCCAAAGGTGGTTCAACTGACTTGTTTGGGGACACACTCCACAGGATAATGGGGACCCTTCAGTGAGTCTTCCCACTTTATTTGGATATGTTGCCCGCTGCTGCCAACCGATAATGCCCGTGAAGGACTTGCACTAACAGTTTATGGAGTAACACTCTTTGTTAATATAAAAATGTGACAGCTTAAGGTTTGAGGATTCCTGGTGATAGTATCTGACTGCAAAAATGTATTCAAAGCAATATACAGACACACCCTAGTACCCAATAAAAGTATTCAGTGTACATAGAATGGTTCTTACCACATAAGCAAGAACATATTTTTCTAATATGTTCTATTATATTTCTAATAATACAAAAATTAGTATTTTCTGGAGAGGAGAAAAGAGGTTCAGCCTGTTGAGTGATCCCAGTAGTTACAATGGAGTCTTCCCTAACTTTTCCCCATTATCAACTTCCTTTTATACTATTTCTTTATGTTTAGGTGGGGCTTGAGGGACTATAGTCATATCTGCCTTTGTTACTGATTGGTGTAAAATCCTCATGTTTCTCTCTTAAATATACAGTCAATAAAATATAGAGAACATGCTCAGTGAAGGTTTTACCTTGGAAGTGGGTAACTTTGGGATGGTAATTAATATTACAGTTAGGTTTGTAATTCCATCCAGGGAGTAGTACCTGTATTTTACCCTTTAATTCCTGTACCACTATGACTTCTACTGGGATATGAATACAAGATCTCAGTTTCCTCTGATTTTACTCCTAGCTATCTCTCCGCATCAATTTTAGAATAATACAAGTTACGACAGTTCAGCTCCTTTGAAAAATAATTCCTGCATGCAGGTTTGTCTCATCTCACCACTTTGAATCGTCATTTTTCCTACTTACTGGAGTGGCAAGGTCACAGCCAAACAATAAATAGGATTGGTTCAAAATCCAGAACATAATTCAATAATGGAAATAATGCACTTTTTTGATAATTACATTTACCAATCAATACTCATAAAACTTTGTTTTCCTTTTTACTATCAAAAATAATGTGTTAAGACAATTTTGTGTAGTGGTTTCACATTATGTGAATTTGGTGAACCAGGTGATTCACAAATCTGTGGCAGGTTTTAGGCCTTAGAATTATTTCAGTGTTTAAAGTCACTAATATTAAACATCTTGCTGAATGCATCAGTTCACATCCTTCATCAGAGCTATTCACCACATAGGATGATGACAAAAAGACAACAAAGTGAAAGCTATTAGCTCAGTAAGAGGAACCAAGTATGTGCTCATCCTTAAAAAGAGGAATAGCAGTAGCTAATGTGTTATGAGAACCGATAAAAGCAATTGGTGATCAGAGTGGTCTCATGTGAGAAATTTGCACTGATGTCAGGATAGTCAGAGAAATAAGGGGACAAAGGTAATCTTTTTGCCCTCAACAAATAAAAGACAGCATAACAAAGTGTTATTACAGTCATAACATCTTCCAGATTCTGCCTAAGAACAAAGTCCTTGTCCAGATGATGAAGGATCACATGAAGTTAAAGGGCGGACTCAGAGAGAAGAAAGGCGCGTATGACCTAATCACAACCATGTGTAACATCGCTGATAAAAGGAGGATAGTGCAATCCTACATTGATCATGTGTTCAGCTTCTCAATAATTTTGACACCATCTCATGTGACCAGCTCTAGATTTCCAGATGTAGGAACTGTAACCCATCTCATTGAACTCTTCACAAGTTTCTGTCAGCAGCCAGAGAGAAGAGTGTGAGTAGCCACATGCTGCAGCAACTGGTTTTCTCTTAGCCAGAGGGTGAGATGAGGATTCAACATGCAGGCAATAGTTGCTGGAAAAGGGTGGGAAATATTTGGAAGAACTGAAATACCTGAGCCTGGTATTGTTTGACAGGTCTAAAACAAATTCAGGTGCACCAGTGAAATAACAGACTTTGCTTATACTACTTCTCCAATATAATGAATTTGAAGGAAGTAAAAAATACACTAGTGGTGAATGCAGCTTCCCTTGAAGTCATGGAAGTGAAGTGAAATTAAATGGGTAAGTTTGTTGGTTCATCAAAATAGGAGGCAGGCAAAAATCCCTGTTAATGGTCTAGTTGTACACAGAGTAAATGACTGCAATTATTAAGGATCAGAAATATTTTGCCAATTTAGAGTATTTCATTTTGTTGTGGACTCCACTGTAAATCATGTGAAAGATTTCAGCATCTTTGACTGCTTATACCTTGGGCTTCTGAAAACTTAAGGGTGTGAGCTTTGTTTCCTAATCTGGCAATGTATATTGATAATGGGAAGTTAACTGCTGCTGACAGGACAGCTGCAGCATTTGGAATGTCAAATTGCTGTTGGGACTTCAAATGTAGTTTACAAAATTTCTGTCATAGTTTCACAGAGAATAAATTGCTTTCTCTTATTTTGTTCTCCCATGCATTTTTAAATTTAACAGAATTTTCATTGTAGTGGTTAAGGACGAAGAGTAAAGAGGGATAATTAGTGCATTTAGCATGAGACACCATTCCACAAAGACTTCCCTGGGTCCTCTGTCCTTCTTGGTGAGAATTCAATTTCATGTAAGATGTCTTCAGTGGGTTCTTCTTACAGAACCATATGCTCCAGAGGGTTGCCCATTCTCTGAGGCAGGGCTGGGTGGATTTTTCTGTGAATATCAGCAGGTGCTTCTCCACTGCTTTACACAGCACAGCCTGTTCTTGGAAGGGCTGGCTCTTGCAGGTGTTGGCAAACAGTAAAACACTTCCTTTCTTTTGGCAAACCATGACATTTTTCACACAAGTTGGTAGGGGCTGTAGAAAAAAATACATTACCCATGTACAGTCCAAATTGAAAGATAGAGTTGTGAGTTCAGATTTGCTCTCTTCACACACAAGTTTGAGGAGATGGTGCTACCACTTTGTGACTGTGGAACTTTGCCAATGGTTCAGAGATTTTCTGAGAATACAGAATATAGGAAATCATTCACTTTGCTCTCCTACCTGAGGTGGGAAATTTTGCTGCTCACCCGTTTGTATTCTTGAAATATGGGAGCTGAAATGCTAGGGGAGTGGGATATAATTGAAAGTGCCTGAGGCCTCAGTTGAAAAAATTACAGTATCAATCACAGTAAGTTTTTTTTAAATCATTTTGCTTTGATTGTTGTTGTTAACTGTACTGCATTTTGTATTGGCTTTGATGATTTACAATTCTAAGAATTCAGTGTAAAAATGAGATTATCAATTATGAAATGTATCTAAAATCAGGGAACTAATTAATAAAGTATTTCAATGCATTCTAAATCAAAATGATTTGTGGGTATGAAGTAAATATGAATAAAATATGAGGTTTGAAAACTTCATTAAACAAGTTTTTCTTTATTTCTGTTCCCAAATCAAGAATAATTTTCCTCTGGTTACCTTTGAGGACTCATGGGATGACAGGAATGTCACTGGTGTAATTTGAAAATTCACAGGAGTTATATTAAAACATTACATTATTTAATTGACTAAACAATAAAAAGACACAGTATTGTGGAGGGTATTTTCTACTTGAGGGACTATAATTTCCCAAGAAAAAGACATGGTATATTTTCCTGCTCTAGTGGCAAAGTTAACTACCATGAATCCTATGAGGCAGACAAGAAATACTTTAAATTATATTCACCCTTCTCAGATATGATATCTTATACTAGTAAATCCTATTGATCCAGCATTATCATAGGCTCATAGAATGATAGAATAGTTTGGGTTGAAAGGGAGCTCTAAAGGTCATGTAGTCCAACCCCCCCTGTAGTGAAAAGGGACGTCTTTGATGAGATCATATTGGTCAGAGCGTTGTCCAGCTTGATCTTGAAGGTTTCCAGAGACGCAATATCTACGACCACTTTGGGCAAACAGTTCCAGGGTTTCTCTACGTCAATGTTAAAAAATTGCTTCCTTAAATATAGTCTAATTACACCCTCTTTTACTTTAAAAACATCATCCCTTTTCCTACAGCAGCAGGCCTGGCTAAAATGTTTGTCCTCATTTTTCTTATAAGCTCTCTTTAAATATTCAAAAGACACAATATGGTCTCTCCAGAGCCTCCTTTTGTCCAGGCTGAGCAACCCAAATTCCCTCGGCCTGTGTTCACAGGGGAGTTGTTTCAGTCCTCTGATCCTCTTTGTGATGCTACTCTGGACCTGCTCCAACAGGTCCAGATCCTTCCTGTGTTGGTATTCCCAGAAGTGGATGCAGTACTCCAGGTGGGATCCCACCAGAGCAGACTGCAAGGAGTGAATCACCTCTCTTGACCTGCTGACCACACTTCTTTTTGTGCAGCCCAGGATGCAGCTGTTCCTCTGGGCTGAGAGTGCACATTGCCAGCTCCTGCGCAGCCTCTCACCCACCAGCACCCTCAAGTCCTTCTTGGCAGGGCTGCTCTTGATCTTTGATGATTCCGGGTATTAACCCAAATCAGGTGTAGACCTCAGTCTTGTTGAACCTCATGATGTTCCCATGACCCTGTAACATTTTAGGGTTATTCTTATACTTTATTCTCTTAATCTTTACTCTAAATTATCCATGAACCTTTGTTTGGAAAACAGTTGCCTCAAAAGAAGACTCTTACCTGAGATAAAACTTGTACATTGCCATTCACAAGGGGTGAAATCAGATTCTTATTTTCTGTAGTTTAACTAAGTCATATGATGTTTTCCTTTCTCTCATGCATTTTGAACTCTCTGGGTTTTGAATGTCAGTAGGTGGGTGAACAAATAAGTTTTCTCAAATATTGCCTAATTTGTAAAAACTCTGAGTAGAACTGCTAAACTGATGACCTGGTATTTTTATTCAGTGTCTTGTTTTTCTGTGCTATTTAGATGAGATGAGGAATTTAAATAGCTATAATGACAATATATATATATATATAATATTTTTTTTCCTCTGCACCATAAGATCCTCTAGACAACATCCATTTTTATTCTTTAGGTCTAAAACAAAAATGCTATTTAAAATCTCTTAACACATCTACAATCCCCCAAAATCTTAAAAAGGCCAATTTTCATTACGCTTTAGTTTCATTCATAGATCCAAAAAGTTTCATAATGCAGCATATGAGTTAAAATAAGTAAAAAACTGAGAAAAATTGTTCTTTAGCTCAATAGAAGAATGCAGAGATTCACTTCTGTATGTTTTGTTACTTGGTCCAATTTTGTATATTGTTAAAAAATAAGGGCATTTACTCTTTTTAAGAGAATATGAATGAAATCCACCTGTCCTTCCTTGGGCAACTAAAAATTAGTTGCCTGTGTCTGAATTAGTCGCTTGAGTCTCTTTTCATAAGCAATAGAAAGAGTTAAATAATTTTGAACTGAGAATTTTTAAAGAAAATTCAAATGAACTGACCTCTGATACAAAATAACAAAAATAGAAGAAAAAAATTAAGTTAAATTTAAAAATTGAGATATTATTTCCATTTTATGTATTATCTTACTCTTGGCGTGCATTTCCTGTTTATAGCTCAGCTATCAGTATTTTCCCACTGGACATCTTACTTCAGAAAGAAGACTTCACTTATCTCCTTAGATATAAATTTCAGAAAGCCTTATTTCAAGAATTACTTCAAATAAGAATTATGTTCTCAATTGCATCTCTGCCTTCAGACTCTTTGTCTAGTTAAATAGGGCTCTAAAAATCATAAAACCCACTTCACTGAAAGCAGAAACAGATTGGGTTTCTTAGATATGTCTGGGGTTGGTTGGATGAATGATACATTTTATGCCATACATTTGATTCAAACCTGCTACTCTTTGACTAGCAAACAAAAATGAGACAAACTATGACAAACACATAAGTGCTTCTGAGCATGAAACTCTCCCAGGTCAGACTTAGGAGTAGCAGGAGGAGGAAATCAAACCAAGAAATTACAAGTGCACGCTCCCCACTAATAATATGGCTGTCAGTTTTCAACACCTAATTAGTGGTGTGAGATCCAATAAACTTTTTCAACAATACTTTCTCTAGTCCCTGCAAGGTAAAAACTATCACTTTAAAAGACCATGTTATTGTCAAAAAGCTTAAGCTGTTCATGTACTTCAAAAGATATTTTTTGTCTACTTGCCTCAAAATACTGACAGCAACATCTTTCCAGGACTAACAAAGCATAGGATTAGGCTCAGCTGTTTCATCAGAAAATCATAAAGATTGTTGTTGTGAAAAAGTAACTTGCTCCAGGTTTACGTGAGTTTTTGGAGCAGCCACCTCTTGCATAATCCTGTAAAAAACCTACTCGAGACATACAGCAAAACTGAATGGCCAGAACACAAGAGAAGGGGGAAATGGCGATTCTTATCACACTTGTTGCCTTCAAGAAATCTTGAATGCCAGCAACAGAAGAGCATTGTTCTGCTCTTGTTTTATGCTTGCTTTGATTAAGGAATGCCATCCTTTCAGCTTTTGAACAAATCTTACCATATTTTTCACATGACCAACCATAAGTTTAATATTAAACATAAGATTTTACATGTAACCAGTTGAGTGATTTCCTTTTCTACTAATAATGTGAAATTAAAAAATAATAAGAAATGAATATTTGTGAACATATGTTGAAGTTTGGGTTCATATAATTGTTTAAAAATAATTCATAACATTTATATTATGAGACCTGATAATATTTCTTATTTTCTATACTCAATCTGAAAATACAGTTTTACACTCATCTAAAATTATTATCCTTATTATTCAAATTCCATTGTTAAAAGTGTCAATCATTCTGATCATTGTTTTGGTGTCAACTAATCCATGTTTATTACAGGGAAATATTAAAAAAAACCAACTATTCTGTAGTATTTCCAACTTGGATTAGATTAACTATAAATTCTCTAATTAACATTTCAAGCTTGTGTTTATTTTGCTATTTTGAAACTTTAAGTTTATTTCAAATTTTCAATATGGTAAATGAGTACCAAGGACTTTAAATGCAAACTACATTAGCCACACATATAGCTCATCAGATTAAAAATTAAACATTTTACACTACTGAAACTGTCAACAAAGATGCAGTGCCTTTGAATTCTACAGTAATTCCTCTTGATGTCGTCAGTGTTGCAAGAAGGTGAGTTTCTTACAAACAAAAACTAAATCATAACAAAACAG
The DNA here is from genome assembly GCF_901933205.1 of Camarhynchus parvulus. Lineage (NCBI taxonomy): Eukaryota > Metazoa > Chordata > Aves > Passeriformes > Thraupidae > Camarhynchus > Camarhynchus parvulus. The sequence continues at coordinate 89,082,938 of NC_044572.1, read as the reverse complement.
AATTACCTGTTTATAAACTCATATATATTTGTCTCTAGGCAGAATGACAATGCAAAGCATCACACATAATGTTAATAAAAATGACAGTTTTATATGTAACAAAAGTAGCAAACTTTAGTAATATCGAATCTAGTTAACTCACAGAGAGTTTAGATGGCAACTTTTTTGTTCCTTTATCATTTTGCTCCCTCCCAATGACAATTAAACTTATTGAGCCTCTGAATATTTTCTTCACAATTCAGGAGATAGTCACAACCTAAATATGCAGTGCCAGTAGAAGCAAGTGTAGACAGCATTTTTCTCAAAGTAGAAGTATTTTATACAGTGTCAAGTAAAAAACTGTATTTTATACAGTTGTCCAAGTAAAAATATTTCTTTAAATGTTTACAGTTACACTTATCAATCATCCTGAATTTTTTTCCATACCTTTCTTTGAAACAAGGTTTAGAGCTGCATCTCAGCAGCTTGCCAAGTTTCTGGACTATCAAAGGTTTTTCAATTTTGACCGTATGGACATCAGCCCCACTGACCTTTGAAGGGCTAAATATCATGCAAAAGAAAAGCCCTTTGCATAAATATCCTTTGTTCTTTCTCTTATCTGTTGTTTCCACAGAGAATTGCTCTGGCTACTAAACCACTTTCCCTGATTCAAAAGGGTGAGAAAGTGGAACACGATTAGGAAATACAGGAAATAGTAGAAGAAAGGAGAGACAGGTTAAAAAATGATTGTAAGAGAAAAAAAAAGGAGTAAGGGAGAGAAAAAGAAAATAATAAAATGAAACTAAGATTCAGTAAATCAAGAAAAAGAGGATCAGGGAAAGGGTGCAACTGATATTGACAGAAGAATAAAAAGTAAAATCTTACGCTATGAAATGCAAGCTCTTTTTCAAGTCTTGGAGATGACTGTGACAAACAGCCATACATGAAACACACCAAACATGAAAAATATTTGCAAAACTAAAAAGTAGATTTCATCCTCAGAAAAATTGTAATGAAAATGTAGAATTCAATAGAATTCATTAATATTATAGTAAAAATACTTTTATAATTTTGATGTCTTTTTTGTTGGCACAAAAGAATAAAATAAAACTATTTTATCCACAAAGTCATCACTACTTGGCAGCACACTACTTCAATTCTATAGCAACCCTCTGGTTTATGTTACAAAGTAGTTCTGAATTCTGAAGACATTGACATATCTGTAAGAAGTGGATTCTAAAACAGAGGGGTTTTGTTGAATTAAATATGAAAAGGAATAATGCAATCAGTACAGAACTCCTTGTCTTATTTATATATGGAGTTCAATACAAATCTCAACTAATATGTGTTTCACTTATCAGCGTGATCAGGTTTTCAACTTTTGTTGTGTTGCAGAATATTCTAGTGACATCATATGACTGTGAATTGTACTATCAAACCCAGAAGTACTGCACAAGGAATCAGGAAAACTGTGCTGAGGGACTACATACTTGGTTTGTGCTTGTCATCTTTAGAGTTTTCTGGGGAGCAGTAGTATCTGATAGGGTAGGTACTCCTGCTGGTTTCACATCAGTCAGAATGCAGGATTGTAATTTTATCATCTTGTGGTAAGGGAGTAAACAAAATGACTGAAAGCAAATATTACCTCATTCAAAATATTCAGTCCCTTATTCCCTTATTTCCAGTCCAGTAACTGTTGCTTGATTCCCAGCCTTTCAGTGGTCATACAGTACCTTGTGGTACTGCTAAAAAAGTCTCATAAATTTCCATCATACTTCAGAGATCACAGAATCATTTTGGTTGTAAAACACCTCCAAGTTCATTGAGTCCAACATTTGACCAAACACTACCATGTCAACTAACCCTTAGCAGCAAATCCAAGCGTTTCTTGAACACCTCCAGGGACAGACTCCATCACTTCCCTGAGCAGTCCCTTCCAAAGCTTAACAGCCCTTTCCATGAAGAAAGGCTTCATGATGAACATGAACCTCCCCTGGTTCAGCTTAAGGCCATTTCCCAATGTCCTGTCACTGGCTGTCTGGGGAAAGAGATCAACCCCCCACCTGGCTATAGCCTCCTTTCAGGGAGTTGTATAAGGTTTCCCAAGTTTCCCTTCCTCCCAGCTAAACAACCCCAGCTCTCTCAGCTGCTTCTCATATGAATTATTCTCTAGACCTTTCACCTGCTCCATTCCCTTCCTCTGGACATGCTCCAGCACATCAATGTCTTTCTTAAAGTGTGGAGTCTGTATGAGAAGGTTTGTTTCAGTTAGGTGTCTTTTTGTGTGTTTTGTCTCTTTTTCCTGCTTTTTTTATTTTTTGCTTTTTTGGGGTGGGGCATGTGTGTTTGTGTCTGTTGGTCTGCTTTTTTTGTCTGTGTTACCCAAATATGACATAGGATTAATGCCAATTGGAAGAACAGCTACACAATTATTTTCGTCATCAGCCTGATAACTGCATTATTATAATAAAAGTCTTCAGTTATTCTTATTTTTCCTGTCTTTTATAATTAGTAGTTGCTGTCTAGTATAGTACCACACACAAGGACAAGGCATAGGATTTTACTTTATTGTTCTCTAGCCAATCACAACAACAGGACTATCAAAAATTTAGAAGACCATTCTGAAACTCACTCTAGAATTGACTGGCAGTCAAGACAAGTACAATTTCCACTTCATCCAGAGGTATTCCCCTCTGTAGAAGGAAGGATAACTTTTCTTATTAGAGAATTCCCATGGTTCTCTTTGGGATGCATTGAAAAACTGAGTTTTGTGTTCACTAGGGACTGCATGCATACTGTTAGGCCAAAAGCAATAAATATAGGAAAGAAAAGCAATAAATATAGGAAAGGGAGGGTGTGTTGTAAAGAGTTGTGTCTTGTAAAGAGTTATGTCATGCAAAGGGAATAAAAAAATGTTAAAGATGCAAATATTCTGTGGTTAGATTCTTGCCCACAGTAACCATAGGAGATTAATCCAAATACCATTAATGTTTAAGTGAAACAAACTATCACAGATGATGATCATGTTTCTTTCTTTTTTTCTGAAATCAGTGAAAACACACAATTATCATAATCTTTCTCATTCAGAGGCAGTCAAAGAAGGACACTAAACTGTTCCTAGGCAAAATAAAATGCAAAGATGGAGATTTCAGTAGTAGTTCAAAATGTATTTGACCACAGTCAGTGGTTCAGAAATCAACAGCTTGATAAACCCTGACATAGTAATGGCAATGAGATTATCATAGCAGTTAACATCAAATCTATATTCTGCTTCTAGAGAGACAGTGCTAGTAGCTAAAACTGAAAAAAAGAATGTCCAAATATTTTTATAGTCAGAATGAGTCCCAGAAATAAGGGTAGAATTAGAACTACTGCTTACATATAGAAGGACATGAGGGAAAAATTATAGAAACAATGAGGCAAGTGACAACACTTTCAAAAAAAAAGTGTATTCAGTTTTTTTCTGAGGATTGATACACTAATCTTAATTTCAGAGAAAAAAGGATGGAAAGAGATCATTATCCTTCTTCATAACTTTGCTCTCTTGTGCTACCTTTACACACACATTCAAGTACACTTGTGCTACCATATGCATCAGTGCTGAGAAAGATGAGGTACTGTCATTACTGCTTTTCATGTTGCTAGTTATAGTTAGTACTGTTTTGTTTTCAATCTCCTTAGTAGTACTGTCATTTTCTTCTATTTACGCTAAAGGCCTTCGGGACACAAGCTATTCTGTTGTTAGAATATGCATGTAGTTCACGTATACCATAAATTCTGTTAGAATATGTATGTAATTTGTATATATATATACATATATATTGAGCTTACCTATATCACACATCCTTGCTACAGCTATTTCCATTACATCAACATATAACATCTCTTAAACTGGATCCCTCTTCTATGAATAAGGATTCAAGGGCTTTCAACTATGCATCGAATAGGCACAGAAAAAATGGGAGAGGAGAGACAAAAAAACATCTTGCATACAGTACCTGGCAAATTTCAGAGACACACAATAGCATATTTATCCATATACAAGGAATGATTAGTTTAGGATAGTTATGAAATATGAAAACATTTTGTGGTCATACTCTCTGTATAATGGCCTGTCTGGGATCTTCTGGAGGACAATGATTGAGCTTTTTCACCAAACAGAAGAAGCATTTACTTTTGTTTATGCTTATTATGTAACAGAAAAGAAAAAAAAAAAGCAAACTCAACCTGGTGGTACAGACTTCTAAGGAAACCACCTGCTTTGTACAAAAGTGACATTGGAAAATTATGTGTAACACTGAAAACTTCTAGAGCTGCTTCATACAGTCAATGAAAAGAGTCTCTAGTGCAGCTCAACATTTAGGAAGCTCCAGAGATCTAGATGCACTGTAACCCAAATCAGTGATGAAACAGTTGAGTGAAGAGCAAAAACTGAGAAAGGAGAAATGAATCTCACCTGTTGTTCTGTTGATCGCACAGTGACATTGAACTGAAGGCTGCAAACAAAAGCTTCAGCCTCTAAATGTGAAACAGAGCTCCAAGGTCAGCTAATCTGCACATTGGGTCATCCTACCAGAATACACTCCTCTCTCAAGTCCAACGAACCTGGAGAGCCATTTAAGGATTAAGAGGTGTTATGGTCAGAATAAATTGTGACCTTTGGGTACATAAAAGGCATAAACCCCCTGCCTTTGCAGCACTGGGAGATCTGTTCTAAGTTACTGATAATCAGCTAAATCTGTGTATTGATGGAAAGCTACCAGTCCTAACAAGGCAATATAGCTTCTCCCCCTTAGCTAGGATCAGATTTGATGATTCTGTTCTTGTTAGTTCCTAAAACAAGATTTCTGTAACATGGCAGAGAGATGAACTCTATAGAATCAAGAGTCAGTTTATAAATCTGCTAAGACCATCTTCTTCAGCCAATGAACCCAACCTGAAGCCTATAGTGGCGTAGTCCCCCTAACAGAAGATGGAGCAGAAAGTATTTGAATTTTCTCCAAGCATCTTCTGTTCAACACTCATGAAGCAAACATATTGTGTCATATGGGTTTAGGGTCTCAAAAGGACATTGACAGTCTTATCTCTTTAATAACTTTGTTATCTTGCTCTACAGTAGCATAGCATAAATAATTATCTTTTAAAAATCGAACTTATCTTAAAGTGCATACATATATTTTGAGAAAAGCATAAACTTTGAGACAGCAAGAACTGTTTCTGCACATCGTGGCATATTTCATGGGTCTTAAGATCGGGTGATTCAGTAACTGACCTGGAAGAATTTGGATGCAGTTAAAGAGAAATGAGAGAAAGGTGAGGTAAAAGGACAGAAGAGAAGTATGCAAAGAGAACTCCTAAAGCACAAAAAAAGGAGTGGTGGAGAAAGAAAAGAAGCTGGACAGGGAAAGGAACCTTCTTTGGAAGGAAAAGGGGCTAGAAGAACTTAACACTAAGTTAAATTAAATGAAAGAAGTTATGAACTAGAGAGTAAGAAAAACATGTATAGTGAGGGGGAGACATAGTCAAAGATACGTGAAATGAAGTGGAGGAGCAAAGAAACTTGAAGGCAAGTTAAGCAGGTGGTCTGAAGGAGTAAAACTTAGTTGAGTAGAGAAAAGGAAGAGAACAAAGAAAGCAGATTTTCTCAAAGGAGTTTGAGTAAGAAGTTCCACTTGCTGTGAGTTTTAGATGATATTTTGTGTGAATGTTTGGTTTGAGAAGCAGAATATCAGAGTGAAATAGAATCCAAAGGAAATTTCTTATGTTGAGTGTTTATCAGCTGTGAAGATGAAAGGTAGTACTGTGGGAATTAGTAATAGAATAATTAATACATTTTTAAAAGGATAAGACAATATGCACTTTGGGTTCAGAAATCTGCTGAAGAACAGTCTTGTCTAGTAATCCTTCCTCTATATAAATATAGTGGGGCTTTTTCTTTGTTTTGTCTTTTTATCTTGCAGATTTTTTTAATGTATAAGAAAATTCCTTCTTTCAGTTCTTTATAGCTTTTTTTTTCTTAAATTGTTTCTTTCTTGTGATTGCACTCAGGATAAATTATTAAGATAAACTGCATGTGATCCAAGACATCCATATCACATACTGGTGTCTCTGAAAAGTACTTGCTTGTGCTTTCCTCCTTCATCTTGTCATCCTTCCAGGATGCACATGCCCATCCCTAGGACTTTGGGGGTATGACAATGTACATTACCCCCAGATATCTGAGATATTTATAAGCTTTTATGCTGCTGGAATGCAGGAGACCACCTACCCGTAGTACAAGTGTTAGCTTTTGAAATAAACAAGAAGTTCCCCACTAGCTATTAATTCTTTTGTGTTTCTAATGTTTTCTACCTCTATTTTCTAAATCACGGATATATGAATCTCAGGGAAGGTGCAAGTATTGAATAACTCCCAAAGACACTTAAGTCAAAATAAATCCCAAGACTATTATACAACAGACCAAATTTTTCTTTTATGTTGTTTTGAAGTTCTGGAGGCAATTTCTTTGTGTGCTTAGATGCACTTCAGACTGAATAACCAGACAGATGCTCAGGCACCTTAAGTCTTTTGTGATGTAATGATAGTGAGGGAGTGGGCAATCTTCAAATCTTCCTAAGAACCCTAGTTACCCAGGAAGTTTAGTAATAACAAGTGATGGTCTTCTCAGACAGATTATATTGAGATCTTTTATAAAGGCCGGAAGAGTAATTAAACTAACACATACATTTCTGGTCCCTGTTAGCTGGATTTAGTTCTGTTCCTGTCTGTTGCCTACATAATTTATGAATAAATAATCTGATCAATAATGATGAGAACTCTCTTCTTCTTCCCACTTGAGTTTCTTTCCACTGAGTTTCCTCATGGCTCCTTATGACACCAAGGCTCTTGTGTTCGTGGTGCTTGGTGACCCATTTACAATTAAAAACAGGGATATGCTCTCCCAGAACTGGTGGCAAATCTCACTAGTCATGGGATCAAGTTGGGAAATTGAGTCTGTGACATTGAGTGTTTTCATGCCATGAATATAACAACCCACATCTCTCTGATGGTGCATAACTTAGAATTCAGTAAGGATCATTAAGAGCAGCTTTGAGGGGTGAAACTGTGATGAGTGTTCCATGTTAGTCTAGTCCATGGACTTAATGCCATTTTTTGTCTGAAGTGGAATCAACACTTATGTCACAATATCACTGCTTCTTCAGTGATTTCCTCAGTGCTTGATTCAAATCATTCTCTATGTGGTATTTCCTAAATTCTATAGATTCAAATTTTTGGACTCTTTTTATCTACAAAACCCGTGGTCTGTCAATGAATTATTTTGCTTAAGACATTCCTCAAATGTAGTAAACTGCTATCTGGTATTTTTTCCGATACTGTTACTTTATTATCAAAATTTGGGTTTCTATTTTTCCCCTAATTTCTATTATATTGCAGAGTATTTGCCAGCTAAAGAAAAAGAAAGTTTTCCAGGATTTTCTGAATTTGTTTTGCCCACATGTCCAGTTTACCAGTCATTTAATGAAGATTCAGACTTCTGGGTTTGTTTTGCTTTTTTTTCTTACCCTATAAAGTAGGATCATAAAATTATTGTCTTGCAAAAAGACTTCTCTTGTTTATTCACCAAGATTAAGTGTTCTTAACTGTTTATGGTGTCAAACATTGAATAAAATACCAGATAACACTGATGCAACTACATTAGTAATGATTGATCATACATAAATGTACCCATCTTTTACAGTAAAGTAAAAGAAATCCTAATTACTAAAGTTTATGTAAAGTTTAGAATAAATTTAATACCTTCTTTACACTCTTGATATTTTCCTTTTTCATCAGTCTTGCTCTGAGGCCTACTGAAAAATTATAACTTCCCCCAATTACATATCAGATCCTGTAAATTTATCAGGAAAGTGGTTAAGAAACTAGACATTTGTAGCAGACCATAAATGTTGCCTCTAATATTTTTAACCTTCCTTGTTTAATAACATCAGTCCCTTTATCACTCGTCATCCAAATCACTGATTTTACAAATGTTTAGGCCAAGGAGTCTCAAGGGTTACAGAAATATAAACATTCATTTTTACCTTGCCATCCCTTGGGAGAATAGTCTGTCTATAAGCCTGGTAAAGTAATAGGGAAAGAGATGCTGTGCTCTGAGAATTTCAGTTTGCCAGTGAATATTTTCCAATGTTTACTTGAGCTACAGAACCAAAAATGCATTCCTATGAAAACTGGAAGTGACAAAAAAAAATACTTCTGATAATTCAATTTAAAAGTGCTGGTCAGATTATTTACTTAGTTCTTACAGTTCATTGAAACTTATTCTTTCTCTACAATGTATTGTAGCATCCAAAAAATCTTGAATGTCATTTCTTAGCTTGCTTTAATTAATGTAACCTAAAATGTTTAATTAATCTGGAGATTTATTAGATATAGCGTAACTGAAAATTAAGTTTTGAGAACAAAAGGAGAAACCAGGAGTAGGAGGAATTAAGAAAACTAAAATTAATCTTGTTTTGTAGATGAATTGATTTTTATTCCATTATTTACTTTTCTATGATCCTTGCCAGCAACCTTGGTTTTATTTGTAGAGAAGACACATTTTACCAGATATATGGCTTTTTTACATGACAGTGTTAAAATAAAAAGAATCCACTTTTATTACTTTCCACTTTAAGAACCCAAAGCACTTAATAAATATTTATTAATTATTATTCATTACCAATCCTGTGAAAATAAGCACACTATAGATTATTGTTTATAGATGGGAAAATTAAACCATAGTCTGCTGAAGTCAGTTGGCTACCATCACAAGAAAGGTGCCAGCCTGAGACAGTGAGAGGAACCTGGGGCCTGGTTCTTCATGGTTTTGGGTTCTGTGTCTAATTGGTGACAGCTTTGCTGGGTGTGCATAAGGAGCTGCTAGTTTGGAAAGTCAGCTCTGTGGAAATGTTTAATTCATTTCAGGTTGGTCTAAGCAATTACACCAAAACACACAATGCTATGTGGTGATGAGACTCCAATCGCTGGTGCATTATCTGCTAAAAAAAGCTCCTCCCTGTTTTGACCTCCTCTCATCAGGTGCCCCAGGGCTGTGTTCACTCTTTAGAATGCTTTTGCCTTATAAAAGTGGGATATTCTTTTAAAGAAGTACCACTGTGTAGTTCTGTTTGCATTTTGGCATTGATTTTTTTCACTCATTTGAATTTCTTCTCCATCTGAAATTTTTCACTGCACAGAGAATGAAAGAAATCCTCTGTGCACCAGTTTTTAGATTTTAAAAATCTTCAAGCAATATTAAAACATTTTTAGCATTTTTTCTTTCTTTAGAAATAAGAGATTTAAAAATTGTCATTAGGACACAATAAAGCAGTTTAACTCAACTGAGCAGCAAAGTCAGTGTTTTTCCAAGCTATCAAGTTAGTGCCTTATTAAAATCCCAGTGGCACTGAAGTATCTGAGATAGCGAAAAAAAGGTTAAACTGCATATCAACTACTGAAGGGAGCTGAAAGGATGTAGAGCCCAATTAAACCTTCAGCACTGCTCTCTCTCATAAACACTTGCAACTTTATTCCCTCTGGAACACATTTCGAGGCAGCTAAAGTGGGAACCCAGCAAGAACCTTTTCATGAGATTTCTGTTATTGAGCCTCAGGTCCAGCCCAGTCCTTCTGGGTGAAAGGCTTCATACTCCCTCTCTATTAATCATCATCTGGCCTTCTAACACCTGGGACTGACTCCAACTCCCACTGTTGCTATATTGACAATATTCCCTGTTGATTTCCTCATTTTCTCAGCCAAGGCTAGAATGACCTCTTTAAAATTCTTTATAAATGTCCATAATTGCCGCATCAAACTTCAATTCATTACTTTCCCAGGCCTCATGTATTTTGATGATATGAAAGTTGACCGCATTTACATGCAAATTGAAGTTTTATATTAATAAGGGCCAGTAAAAAGAGATTGCATGGTAATACTCCATTATGACTTTTAAATACATTTGCCCATGTCTCGACTTGGCATTAGCATGGTCAGACCATGAGGAAATCATGTTGGTCTGATTGCAATTTTGTTTTCCAATTGAAAGTACAATTTCATCAGGTTTCCCTGTCATTTCTAATAATGACTTAAGTTTGCTTGCTAAATTGAAGAATTTCTCCAGGCCTCTAGATGAACTGGGAAACAGGTGAGGAGACAGCTGCTTCTATACGAAGTGCTTCATTATGAACTACCACTATATTCAACCTCATAAGGCTGGTTTGATGATAGAAACAAAATTACTGAAGATCTAGTGCAGCTGAGATTGATTATCTTAAGCCTATTAACTTTTAACATAAAACTTTGGAAGTCCAGTAGTTCATCTGTGAACAAGTCTTTAATACACTGATCAAAGGGTCCTTAACCTTTTTGACTGCTATTTCATTGTTTGGCCTCAGATTTTATATGCCATTATATTCCAGTAGGAAAAGAAATGAAACAACATTCTGCAGAAAAGGGATGTTGTATATTAATTCAAAAATTCAAGAAATCACTTTTCTACACACATCCTATTAGGAATCCTAGAGATGATGTAATCACAATATCAAATAAAATCCATGACCCTATGAAATGACATTCATGTTACTGATTATAAAAATCTGATTGCATTTCTCATTGGACAATCATGAAATAAAAAACCTTGTGTATCAATGGCAGGTTACAGGAGAATTAAAAACTAAACCAACAGTCCCTATAGTTCTAATATCACAGATATTCCTAAATACTGTTAAATATACCTTTTGAAGATGGTTCTGTGAAGATCAACAATGCTGCCAAGGAGTAATAGCAAAGTACTTTCATAAAACGTGCTTATGTAAAAGTATATATGATATTATGTTAGAAAGTCAAGTAAAAACACAGCTAGTTTATTTGTGTAGAGGTTTTTGCACTCCAAGACCCCTCAGGGTCAGTGGGATTACCAGCAAAACACATCAATAGATGCTTGTTTGCGCAGACTCTTACTTTTCATGATAATCTTCTAAAATAGCAATAGGTGACAGGCCTTGAATGTGCACATTTGCCATTGCAATAATTTTGGAAATAGCTGATGTTTTTGGATTGTACACTTGCTACTTAAAAATTAAGCTGTGATGCAGTAGGACCATTTGCTTAGGCAGGTTTCACTTTTTTCTGCAAAGTCCCACAGACTTCTGTCAACTCAGAGAAGGATTCAGGCTCTTAGATGAATCTTTATGTGAATGTGGTTGTTGGAATTGATAGTTTATATTATTTATAAAAATTTATATCTTCTCAGAAGTGTGCCTTGCTCAGGTCAAGCAGTTGGATGATACAGCTCAATTTTTTATTAAAACATTTCTTCATTGTTCTCTTTTATTTCAGATCAGTTTTCAACTGCAGCTTGAACAGAGAGAGGTCAATGAGCATATAGTAATACCATAACATTTTTTATCAGTGTTTATAATAGATATTGAGGTTGGGAATTGTTTAACTTATCAAACCATGGTCTCAGTTGTCCCTATGTGCTATCAAAATATAGTATTATGAATTTGTTTTGTAGTCCTGGCTCCCAAACAAAAGCAACAACAAGCAAATTCCTTGCCCTAATAAAAAGTCTAGTCATTAGGCTTATCATGTGGCTGGGGCAATGATCAGCTCTTTTAGTCCAGTGCACAAGAGATCAGTGCATATTTCACAAGTTCCAATCCCCTTGTTGGTAGCTTAAATATAATAGTCAAGATTGGATTGTTGGCAGCTTGAGTGCAAGAGCCAGGGAGAGGATGAATCTAGACTCCTCTTCCACTTTGGAAGTACCCTTTGCTCTGCCTAAGTCAGCCTGAAAATTCAGGATGAGAAATCTTTACATTTAGTGATGCTAACTCCTTCTTTCATAGTCAAGTACTGCATGCAGCTGCTTCGTCTGCCTGGAAGCAGTTGAGGAGAAGATTTCTTTCCCCTGGATATCAGTTCTTTGGGTCTTTGAGAGGTGCTTTGCTTGTCTTGTTAGTCTCTGTTATGGTAATTTGAAAGAACAGAATTGATAATGAGGATATGGGTACAAGTGTTTTGCTTTGGGAAAGTGTGGAGAACATAATTATGGTTGATTTCTATTGAAAATGGTCCTGTTGCCTAAAAGGACAATAATTTATCTTGAAATACCTGAGTAAGCCACTGGGTATAAATATATGTGTTTATAAAATGGCTAAAAAAATCTGCAAATCATAGAATCATGGAATCATAAAATTGTATAGGTTGGATATGATCTTTTAGGCCATTGAGTCCAACTGCTAAATATTCTGACTGAAGAAATTAAGCTTGTAGATAACCTTACCTTAAAAAAGAAAAAAACACCGAGAAATGAAGTGGTAATTGGGAATGTCTACTGATGATCATGGTGAATTTCAAGAAATCAGAATGGTTTTACAGTTAAGATATAAAAAAGAAAAGAAGATTATACAACTGCAAAAATAGTTAATGAAGAAGATAAGTAAAACTCATTATTAATTTCTCTCATCTGTTCTCTTTCCTCACCTACCATGTAAGATCATCAACAGGAAATTCACGAAGTAAAAGTAGTCTGTGTAAGACCTGATTCTGAAGGAAAATATAACAGGATCAGATAAATGTTTCAGATCCCAAATAGAGGAAGACTTAGCTTATCTGTGCAAATGCAGGCAGTTATTAAAAGTGTAAAAATATCCAGACATCATGAGTGAAGCTATAGTTAATATGATACAGAAAACATTAATTTCTTTTTCTTGAAACTGTAGGGAGTGAAAGGCAGACAGACCTGCTCAAACCTTTTTTTCAGAGCTGTTAATTCTCAAGGGAGTTTGCACAAGGTAATTCCAAAATTTTTACCTTGAACATATATTTAATTTGTGAGTTTTTTCATGGAGATAAAAAGAATTGATACAAAAAGTCAATAGCACCTTAAAACCAAGCAAGCATAAACAGAACACCTAAATATGCAAAAAATTTAAAGGAAAAATAACAAAAAGAATACAAAGATGTGTATTAGAAATTGGAGCTGATGGAAGAATACACACTCTCATATCAAAACAGGTAATGAACTTCAATGTGTAGTTGCTTGTTGCTAGTAGATATTGCTGTTCTATACTAAAAGTGACCAGGTTTTTCTTATTTCATCCAACATCAGTAATACTCTCTCCCATAGAATCATATTATTCTTATATACTTATTGTAGTACTCAAACTCCTCAGGAGATCACTTCCAGAGATCTGGTTACTCATAAATTCAATCCTAACCCAGAATCTGGAATAACACCATTAGGGAGGAGTCTAGTTTCTCTGTCCAATTTCTAATGTCAAATGATTGCAGTACTGATATTATGCTCAAACTCTGAAGACTGAGGGAGAAGTATACTGTGCGTATTAGCTGTGCCCTAGTATTCCAGAAATGTAAATTAACAAGAGGTTAGGGGTTTGTGTATGTTTTACTCTACAGCTATGCATAGCTTAGCAACTTGTGTGTAACTGACCCATGAATTGTTCCAAGTGAGATGTGAATTACTTAGGAAGAATTAAGAAAAGGCTGCTGAATCAAGAAAGACATAGGAATAGGATCTTCCTAGAGATGGCAGGAGGAACTGCTGTTCTTCAGGCTGAGAAACAGAGACTGTTTTACAGGACTATCTTCAGCCATATTAAAATAACAGTACAGTAGAAAGAAATTATTCATAATGTTTATCTATCATAAGAGAAGTCAGGTATTAAGAAATTATTCCTAATGTTTATCTATCATAAGAGAAGTAAGGTATTAATCTGTAATAAGAAAAATGAAAGTGGGAGATTGGAAAGGAAACACAGGTAGTGAGAGGCAAACATTGGAATAGACTGCTTGGGGAGCCTGCAGAACTTTCACAGCTGGACCTGTTGAAATAAAAATTAGAAAACATTTGTCAGAAAATATTTACCTACAATTGTTTTTGCTCATGAGACTCTATTGCATGGTTCCACAAATGCTATCCAGCCCCTTTTGCTAAAAGGAGTCCATAAACTTTTAGGCTAAAATAATGAAGACCACAGGTATTTCTACTCTCTAACTTTTATTAAAACTGTTTATAGTACCTTAAAGATTTCTTATTATTGTTTGTATTACTTACTATGACTTGAGTTTAATTTAGTATTTGTGTTACCCCAAAATTATATGATAGTCTTTCTTTTTAATGGGAACTAGGAACTATGAAACATAACTTGACAAACAAGTATTAGTGAGTTTTAGAATTAACTTTGTAACGGTTTCTGTAGCAAAAGCCACAGATACCAGGTGGGAAGGAAGTAAAGGACTATAAAATTTTATTCAAGACATTGTCTCCAAATTACCCCAACATTATCTCTCACCTTCCATTGAAAAAGGAAAAGAACTTGGTACATTACCTAAATATCTGAAGGACTATGTTGTTGTGATATCTGCTGCTTTTGTTTGCAGTCTAGAGCAGATTTTTTTCCTTCTTTTTTGGGGATGGGGGAAAATTGAAAGCGGGAGAGTTCAAGGGTTATGAAGAAAATCAGCAACACATGTTTGTAGAGTAGTTAGGTAGAAGAATAATGAGAAAGTTCTGGATGGCCAGAGTTGACCATGCTACCATCTGTCTCAGTTCTCCAGAATATTAACTTCCATTTCAGTATGTTTATGTATTAAAAGGTTCTGTGTGTGGGAGGTGTTGGTGTATTTCTGGGGTCGGGGTTCTTTCGGGTTTTTTTGGGGGTTATGTGGAGCAATAAGAATATTTGTTCTTTTGTGAAGAAAGGGAAATGAAAGGTTTTTTCATTCTCTGTCATCACTTATGTTTAAAAGGACAGCACCAGACTTACCCTATGTATGGGAGCAAGGAAGTATAGACAGGTCATATTCAGTTGAACAGAACAGAAGTAGTTGGTGAGGGCCATGATAGCCACTCATTTACATTTATCAAGCCTTCTTCTTCATCTTATAAGAGCTGTGGTGAGTCAAACTCTACTGCAACATCCCATGTTTTCATTCTCTGTTATGCTTGGTTTTCTAGCCTTACTGTACTCTATATACAGCAGTCTGGAGTGTGGAGTAGATCTGATGTGGAATTTCTCCTAACAAACTGATAGAATTCTTACTTATACTATTGCAACCAGCTTTTCTCTCCCTCTTGTGATGTAGAGAAAGATCAAACTTGTAGCTGCTCTTTGGTGTGTTTTCCCAGACTTTTTTTTAATTCACATGAACCTTTATACTCTACAGAAATTTAAATTGAATGAGAATAAGCTTGTTGATATCATATTTACCTATTAAACAAGACAGAAATGTGCTTATCTACTTTATGACACATGCAGTTTTATTTTAAAGTATTTTTTGAAGGCCATGACTATGATTCATCACCTGATTATCAGCTGTAAAGGTTTTTATTAAATACCATCCCCATTCAACCATTCATCGTTTTCATATGAAAATAGTAAACAATGACTACTGCATGCATAACCCGTCAGCATTGTAAGGCAGCGGGCTGAAATGTGTTCCCCTTCCAATGATATTTCAATTTAAACATGGCTGCATTGCAGTAATGTCTCATCTTGTTTGCACTTTGGGCTTGGTGGCAGACAGGGATCATTACAGGAGGAACAGTGAGAAAAATACATTACACACTAGTCATAACCATAAAAGAAACTAAAGAAAAAGAGACATACCAATGCATGTGCAGCTTCTATAATAGCACAGAAGAATAGGATTGCGCTGAGAAATGTACAAAGGCAGCTGAGTTTAGAGGAGTTACCACTGCACTAAACTGTCAAATATGAGTTAAATGATATTACTTCTGACACCTCTGGCTACAATACATTGCTTTTGGATTCACTTTCTCTACCTTTTTTTCAGTTCTGGCAGTTAAGGCAATTCCCTGGTGCTTTGATTGTTGAGATTATCCTGTTTTATGTAGCTTCCCTTCTCTCTTCCTCTCTGTTCTCGATTCTGTACTTGCATTATGGTGTGAGTAAATATTAAGCGAGGCTTCTGTATTTTTTAAAGTCAGCCATTGGTTAGGATAGACAGTCAAAATCAAATGGAGGACTGTGCTGTTGACATTTTTGGGTAAAAATAAACAGTTTTAGTTAAGGACATGCACATATAGAAAAACTAAGTTCAGTAGACATCTCATTTTTATGTGCTTATGTCACAGAATCACAAAATCAATAAGTTGGAAAAAACCTCTGAGCTCATCAAGTCCAACCTGAGGCTTTGTCAACTAGACCATGGCACTTAGTGCCAAATCCAGTCTTTCCTTAAGCACCTCCAGGAACGGTGACTCCACCAACCCCATGGACTGCCCATTCTCATGTCTAATCACTCTTGTGAAGAAATTTTTTAATGTCCACCCTAAAGGTCCCCTGGTGCAGCTTAAGACTATGTCCTTTCATCCTGTTGCTGGTTGCCTAGGAGAAGAGGCTGACCCCCACCTGGCTACACCTGCCTTTCACTTGGTTGTAGAGAGCAATAAAGGTCTCCCCTGAGCCTCCTTTTCTCCAGGTTAAATATCTCCAGCTCTCTCAGCTGCATCTCACAGGACTTGTGCTCCAGAACCTTCACCAGTTTCATTGCCCTTCTATTGACCTTTCTCAGCAGCTCCATGTCCTTCCTGAACTGAGGGTCCCAGAACTGGACACAGCACTCGAGGTGTGGCCTCACCAGTGTTGAGTGCAGGAGAAGAAGCACCTCCTCCTCCCTGCCAGCCACAATAGTCCTGATACAGGCCAGGATTCCTTGGGCACACTGCTGGCTCGTGTTCAGCTACTGCTGACCAGAAACCCCCAGGTCCTTTCCTGCTCGGCCACTTTCCAGCCACTGTTCTCCCCACTGCGGGGTGAAAAACCAGGGGTTTTAATGGCCAAAGTATAGGACCTGGTATTTGGTTGAACCTCATGCCATTGGTCTCTGCCCATGTGTCCAACCTGTTCAAGTCCCTCTGCAGGGCCTTCTTAACCTCCAGCAAATTGGCACTCTGGCCCAACTTGATGTCATCTGCAAATATGTAAATGGCGGACTCAATCCCTCGTCCACATCATCAGTAAAGATATTAAGATGGACTGCATGCAACACTGATCTCTGGGGGACACCACAAGTGACTGAATGACAACTGGATGGAACACCATTCCCCACCACTCACTGGGCCTGTTGCTAACCCAGCCAGTTCCTAACCCAAAGGTCCCACCTCTCCCAGCCGTGGGTTGCCGGCTTTTCCAGGAGAGTGCTGTGGGAAATGGTGTCAAAGGTGTTGCTGAAGTCCAGGTAGACACATCCACAGCCTGTCCCTCATCCACCAGGTGGATCATCTGGTCATAAAAGGAGATCAAGTCAGTCAGGAGACGTCTTTCCTGAACCTGGGCTGGCTGGATCTCATCCCTTGTTTGCCCTGTATCTCCTGTGTGGTCACTCAAGGTGATCTATTCCATAACTTTGCTGGGCACCAAGGTCATCTTAAAAGTAGTGCATTCTAACTCTCACTGATTATGATTTTGCTAATGGTTACCAGTAGACACTAAACAGCAGAAAAAAGTTACTCCTCTTATGGTTTACAATAATCTGTGTTTTTCTATCATTCTCATTCTTATTCTTTAGCGTAAGCAGTTCTTCCTCCTTTCTTTATTACAAGCATTTATTGTCTCTTTATTGAAAGTCACTATGCCATCTTATTTTTGGTAGACCTAATAAACTGAACTCCAGTTTATTGGACAACGGATGAAGAAGCCTAGCTCTCCAAGATACCTCTGCATAGTGCTCTTGTTTTCAAATGTGTACATAGAACAGAGTTGGAAGACTAGTCCCAAAGTGTAAATAATTGAGTTTATAAGCAGCTTTATTTTCATCTTGATTATGTTTTCTCCTAGTTTGATAAAGTTAACAAAATACATTCTGTATCAATTTTGGGTTTCATTGTTTGTTTTGGGACACATAGATATCCCCTCAAGTAATATTCAAGCCCTACCATATTCATTGATGTTTGTTCTGTAAATGATCTGTAGTACATACAATCAGTGAAAAAGTCTTGACAAGTTTGATTACTCAGAATGAATTTAAATGGTGCTTATACTGTTACAAAATATCAGCAGTATTCTGGAATAATGGACCTGTAGGGGCAAGTAGTGAATAAAACTAAAAGGACAGATGTTGCAATGTGATGCAATAGACAAAGAAAGTATCTAGTGAGATAGACACATATTAGTCACAGCCTCCTTCTGCCTTTAACTCTCTTTCTCAAAACTTGTGGAGTAGTTGTTCCTCTGTCCTTTACTCAGCTTCCATTTCCACCCTCCCATCTACAATGCCTTTTACATCTCTTTGCTTGTGTATCCCTTCAGTTACATTTTTCTTGTATCTGCCTTGACAGACTTTCAGTTCAGCATGCTCCAAACTGTTTCTTTGTGTAATACTACAATGGGTAAGGGAAAACATTTATATATATATAATTTTCATAGGGCAAAGCCACCAAAGTCCTCTGAACAGCTGTTAACATGGAATTGAAGTGCCTAACTTCATGAGGAAAACTTATAATATCAGTCTTATAGTTATGGGCCTTTTCTCTGGATGGTTTGCATTTCTCATCGCCACTAACTTGGCAACTTTAGCCTAATATTGTTCAGTGACTCTCTTCCTCCCATTCCAAGACCAAGGAGGGTATAGTTCCTTTCTGGTACTGCAATACATAGAACAGTATTCTAAAGGTAGGTATCACAACCACACCCTCATCCATTTTTAAAAGGCTAAGGAGAGATTGCTGCATATGTAAAAAAAAAAAAATTGTTTCAAATAGGCATCAAGAATCAAGAATCAGCCATTTCTTTGGTATCTTTTACAAGCTTGTTTGGACATCTCATTATAAATTGCAGACTATGAGGTTCTCTATCCCCTATTTATTGCAGAGTACCTGTAGCACTTAACACTGTGAGTCCTCCTTTTGAATCAGGCAATGAGTGTTTGTTAGGAGTCCATAATAGGAAATGTTTGCTGGTACTCTGTACTGATTCTGCTGGGAAAGGAGCAGCTTGCATGGTGCTGTGTTTCAAATTTGTGACTGAACCAGTGGTTGACCCAACCAAAGAGACATCCATACCTTGTGATGTTATGCTCAGTGATAAAAAATGAAGGGGGGGGTAATCTGGTGCTGTGAGTTGGTAGATGATTGTTGTGGTGGTTTTTGTTTTGTTTTGTTTTTCCTTCATGTAGTCAACTTTATCTTGAACAATGGGTTTCTCTTGCCTTTACCCTTCTGATTCTTTCCCCCAGCTTTCTGTGAGTGTATGAATGGATGTCTGGATGGGGGTTTAGCTACTGGCGAGGATCAAGTCTCTGCATAACCCTACCTGTGAAGATGAACTGTCACAAATATATCACATTTCATGTCTTCCTTATTAAAATGTGTCATAGACCCAGGACATGAAAAGTATGGTCTTGTGTCTAAAGTACAATTTTCAATCAAGGATTTATACTTATGTGAGCACCTTGGTCATTCAGAATATATAAGGGTTGGGGAAAACACTCATCCTTCTAAATTGCTATCAGTTCTAGTAGTGCAGGGTTGCAGCATGTTCCCCTTCAGCTATGAAGTAATTCACTGTAATTCACTGCTGTAGAAGCTAATAAAAGAACATATGGAGATGTGCCTCTAATTTTAATTATAAATGTGGTCATATTGCGATGGGCTACTACAATGGCAATATGTCTACCAGTAGTCAGGAAGAAGGAAAATAGTTTAGCAAGCCTATTTTATTTCCTGAAACATACACAATACTCTGAAAATTCTATTATTATTAGTAGTATGACTCTTAAAGTGTTGCTGTTTTTCGCCTACAGTCCCAAGTGCTGAGAAACGCACCAAAAAATCAGAATCTTAGGTTATCCTACTTAAAATATTAACAAATATTTGTTATGTTAGGTGATTTCACCCCTTTCCACTGTGCATCCATACCTGACAGGTGAAATATTACATTACTGTTGTCAAAAGTAATGCACTTCTTGATAGTCTTTGGGGTCTGAAAAGAAAATTGAGCAATAGCCTTAAATGTAAGAGTGACTAATAAATTTATCCTATTTTGAACATAAGTAACATGTCACTCTTTATAGTTGAAACAAGTGGAAGTATTTCTAGCCCATCTGTCAACAGTTATGGGTGTACAAGTCCTGGGTTGCTCTTTACTCTGCACCAAATCTGGGGAAGTTTCTCCAGTTTAACCCTTTAAATTATCTTCCTCTGTGTCTGCCGAGAAGGTCAGCATTTAGCCTTGATACTGCAAAAAAAACTTGTACAGGATTAAGAGAGTGGACATCTGGTTGTATTACTCAATGCAGTGATGATGGCTGTATTCTCAAGCACTCTGTGTGCTCTAGCCTACTTTGACACCTTTGGGTAGCTGGAAGGGTTTTTTAACATCATACAAATTAATCCAGCCTGGGGCTGGATTAGCTGTAATGGACAGCATATAAAGATTTTCAGGCACACAGCCATCCACACCTTGACAGGCTTGCTGCACTTCCAATAATTTAATAAATCTTTGACGAACTTTAAAAGAAACTGTCAAGATGTTTCATAATTTTTTTCTTCTTATGCCATTTTTAGTAAATTTATTGCACATGAAAAAAATACATCCCTAGGCATAGCCCAGGAGCACTAGGACAAGTTTCCTCACTCTTCTGCCAACATGTTTCTGTCGTGCCCTGGAGGTAGCACCTGGTTTGAGAGGATAGTTCTCTTCATTTCCTTGGCCTCTCAGCTGACAGTATTAAACAGCTAATTAGTGAATAGTGATTTTTTTTCTTATGCAGAGGAATTTTACTTCAAAAATTTTGTCGTACAATTATTTATAATAGTCCTTAGTATCTTATAACTGAAACTGGCTTTTTTCTTACCAGTTCTTCACACGCACATTCCACTTTATGAGTACAGTGTAATGCTTGTAAGTGTAATCCTCCTAGCAAAAGGAGTGCATGTTGTCTGTTTTAGAGAAAAAAACATTTGGAGTGTTTGGGAACAAAAAGAGATCTGAAAAATTATACACATGGGTGAAAAGAGCAACACAGCTGAGTTTACTGTACCATTCCTAACAACATCTCTTTTTCCTTTTAAACCGTGACTAGCTCCTGAGCATGTTCTCTTTCCCTGAGTACTTGAGGGTATTTTGCTAACAGAACTAAGAGCTGTTGCTGCTTGTGAAGCATTATTAACTTTGCTGACTTTGTAACCTTAGAACAAGTCCATGGTCTGATGCTGTTACAGGGTAAAAGTTTTGGGTTTCTTATTCAGCTTTTATTGTCTTTGCCCAGAAAAGGGCTGAAAAATGGAATGATGGTAGCAAGTTGCAGTCCTTCCTTTACAGTGTCCTGCTATTTTAGTTGAAAGTAAAACAGAATTCCTCACTGCTCTTTTCTCTTGGGAAACCTGGAAATTTACTTTTGCCCTTATCAAAACTAGAGATTTTGGCTATAAATAGTTTGAGGCCATTAATATTTGTAAATGGGCTTTTAATATCTTAATCATCTGTCTGTTCTTATTCATCTAGAATTTTATTGTTTTTTGCTAAAGAAGTGTAGTTCAGACAATAAAACGTCATTGCTGAGAGAAGTAAAAAGCTATAATTATCATAAAATATTTTATACAAAGCACTGAAAGTGTAGAGAGGAGTGGGGAGTTATAACACAGTTAATGTATTTATGTATCTTTTGCTGTGTACACATAAAAAAGAGAGCACATGCTTTCCCCTAATGTTCATATAACGCCTGGAGGCTGGAAAGCAAAAGAAGGGAGATAAATGAAGAGGAAAGGAAGAATGCAAATTGGCTGCAAGGCAAGTTGGTGGTTCATGATCCTTGCTTTGACTTTGATCTAGTCTCATTAATGAGCAATTTTGTGAAGCTGCAAGGCATTCTCTGGTTGAAGGATAAATTCAGCTTAGGTTGCCCATGCAGGTGTGCATGACACAAGAAGCCTTCCAGAATGTATGCATTCTTCCAAAAATATGTTCATCATTTCATTTTAATAACTTAAAATGCTGTGGTTGAACATCACTTCAAGACATGATCAGATGTTAATGTAAGTAGTTTTGAAATTTACTGCTTAAATCAAAGGGGAGGAGAGAGCCTGAATCCAATCCACTGTGAAATGAACAACTCTGCTGAGATGGTGTAAACTATTTCCTGTTTATGATTACAGCAAATAAGGTTATAAGCAGCTGGTATCACCATAATTCCTACAAGAATTTTGATCCCATTTGAGGGTGAGTTGTGTTATATGTACAGTACTCATTAGCTGTCCATAGTCGTCCTCTTACCTGGAAAAAAGTCTTATCAAAATCAATTCCTCAAGTTTTTGGCTTAAGTGCAGTACAGACCTTTACTAGAAAGTAGAAAATATATCTTACTCTCTGCCCCCTAACTCTAAACAATATTATCTCCTTCATGACATTAATTTAGAAGAAGCAAGAAACCCTCTGCATGTTTATTAGATGGCCAGGGAAAACCGAGAGAACAAATCTTTTTTTCTGGCCTATAAGATTGGCACATGACTGGAAAACGAATCTGTGCAAAAACTTATCTGATCCAAGCAGAGGTGTGAGAAGTAGGTATCAGCATTTGCATCTATATATTTGACACAGGAATAGAGGAGTGAGTAAGCGCAGTAATGGAATTTTCTGATGTTTGCTTGGGGCTTTTTATTCATACAAATTAACATAGTTAAATATTGAATTAATAAAAATATGTATGCCAAAAAAGACTCATTGTCAAAATTTCCTGCACACAATCCAACATCTAAAAGCAAACAAGGCCCAAATCCCAAAAAAACAACTGTTTTCATTGTACTGATCTGTTTTTCTCAGGTGGCCAGTACACTGTAAGAGAAAAGAAAATTAAAAAAAAAAAAAAGATGCTATCATCTAAAATTTTTAAGATGCTTTGTAATACAAAACTGAAGAAAAGGTGTGTGATTGCAAAATACCATCTCTGGTAGCAGTTCTAATCCTGCCCTTTCTTAGCTTTCTAGTATGTGAACTTAAGAATTATACCATTTTTAAAATACTATTCAAGTTATTAATACATACGTACATAGTACTAGTATGTCTGCTTTCACCCTTTGAATCTGGAGTACTAAACCCTGTTTCTTTCCCAGCAAGAAGGAACTGTTGAAGAAGGCCACTGAAATTATATATTTTGCACTCCCCAATAACTGATGGATTATGAAAACCTTTAAACATTGGCTGATCACTTATGACCTAGATAGTGGAACGCCAGTATTTGGAAACAATTTTAGAGGAGATCTGCAGATTTTCTAAACAAAAAGGTTAGAAATAAAAGGCAACTGAATGATGAGGCTGTCCCCTTGCAGTCAGTCATGAATGCACATTATAATGTAGAAAGGTAGAACTTGAGCTTTGAAATGAGCTTGAGCTTCCAGACCCAGATAACAGAGGAGGAAAGCCACAAAATCAGCAAGTCCAGTCCTGCTGCTACTCAAGTGAACAGCAGAACTGGTATTTACACTTGCTGGGTTTTGGTCCCACTAGCATTCCCTGCTCCTAATGCCATCTGCTAGCAAGTCTGTGAATTGTACCAGGCATGGATAGCTGGTCCTCCAGAGGACTTTCTCTGAATCTAATATCAATAAGAAGAATCATGGAGGCACACACAACTAGATATTTTGGATGAGAAAGGTATTATATGATTCTGTGAATTTATATGGAACTACCCAAGACAGTTGGTGAGGCCAGTGAGGTGCTGATACCTGGGACCTGATGTGTGTGTTTTCTAGAACAAGTAGCTGAAGGTCTTCCAGAAGAATTAGAAGACACATCATACCAGATCAGCAGCTAAGGATATTATTCTCAAGCTTGAATGGGCTACAGTTAACATAGATTTTTCCTTCTTTATTTGTCTCAAATTTTTTTAATATAAAGTGTGTTGTATATGTAACGATGTATATGTAACACATTAGTTCCCCAAACCTCAGTAAGATAATGATTAACTCATCAATTTAATAGAATTTTTGCTTTTTTCCCCTTCACCTTTATTGCTAAAATTCCAAACTAATTAGTTTTCCTGGCATTTTGAATGCCTCTGTCTTCAGAAAGAGGTAAAGTACAAATTGAAGTTATTTCTTTTAAAAGAAAAATCATCAGACTAAACACCACCATTGTAGGATGAGGTTTTTTTTTTAATATGGTATTTACTCGTATCTCTTCCTAAATAGATTAAAATTACTCTTCTGAACTATTTATATTGTATTTTCATTATGAAGAATTTCCCAGAACCAAATAGTGATACACTCTAATTGTGCCATGGATGTATTCCTGTTATTAATCTTTATATGGCAGCTGTAGATTTTAAATGCTTCTCTGTGAAGGGTATAGATAATGCTTCTATCAGGAAAGATTGACACACATAATACTCTTTCTTAATAATATTAATAATTTATAAATTATTAATAATAAATCAATACATAAATTAAATTATATTATATTTACATAATATTGAATTATAAATTAATTATTCTGACCACTTTAATGACTTGTGGGGGATAGAGCTTCGTTTTGGTGGGACAGTATGGGTTTGGGGGAATAAAGGTCTGGCAGAGTCAGAAAACTAGTGGGGATCAGAAAACCAGGAGTCCTCCTAATGGTGGTGGTAGTCTGGGGTGACAGACCCCACTAGGTAACTTATTTCAGGCACACATGGGCCTAGTTTCTGAGCCTTTTTAGGTCTCTTTAGGTTCCCACTGAAAGTATCTTAATTCAGTTAAATGCGAGCAAATACCAAATGCATGGGATGATTGCACTTGGCCAAGTCCCAAAATATGTTTTTTTGAGTAAATTACAAGTTAAGAAATATGAGAAATTACCTCATCTGTTGAGAACAAAAGCCTAAAAATCTCATTATATTTTAATTTGATTTTAAATTTCATGAGTGTCCATCCTCCCTCAGATAAAAAGAAAGATGTGTTTGGATTTTAAAGATACTTCACCAGGTAATGAATTCTTCCAGCTTCTTCCGAGACAGATTTGTGAGAAACATTGATTGCACAATAAGTTATCAGCTTACTGTTTTTCCATTCAGAAATTAGTAAAATTTTAAGGAATATTTAGCTGTTTTTTCTTGTTCTGTAGAAGTTAGGAAATACCTTAATGTTTCCTCCAGATGTCCCTTACAAATCTGTTTTAAACAGGCTATGTTTGACACACTGGACATAGAGAACATAGGATACTTCTCAAACAGGAAGATAAATAGATCAATATGTCAGAGGGTTTGCAGTTTCATTCTTTTAATGCAGTATGGTTCAAAGTCCCAAGTTTCATTGACCAAAAGTAGTTTTTCCACAATTTTGAGACCAAAAATATATATTTTTTTTCATGTGGATGTGGGGGGAAATGCCTTTTATTTGATAAACAGAACAAATGGGAAGGCTCACTAAGACTGCTTGAATTCTTTAAATACAACTTCTTTTCTTTTGAATAATATCTACCTGATGCAATATATTCTGTGTATAGAAGAAGAGCATCTCACCCTCAGCGTGTGCTTACATCTCCCAAGGATTGCACTTAAACATTTGTATTAAATACTGTAGTAACCAGTTACTAAAAATGTTATCAGATTTGAACAACAATGTGAATATTTGCTTTTGGTAGTAGATAGAAGCTACTTTTTATATATTTTATTTTGCTGATTTATAGCAAGTTATATGAAACTTGCACTTTTTTGTGTGTACACATGTATGTGCATATTTGAGTACACTTGTATCTTGAGGGTTTGTTTAGGTTCTCCTAATCCTTAGTGAAAAAATCTGGAAATATTAATTGATCAGTACCTAAAAAACCTATTTATAGTGAATAGAATAAACATACAGTGCATTGTATTTTATAAAATTGCTTCTTTTTCCAGTGATTTCTGAAATATGCACAGATTACCCCCATGTTTACAACCTTAATTACTTTACCTTTGTTGTGATTAAAAATATTATTATCTTGATTAATAAACAAAAGTATAATAGCACAAAATGATTTTTTAAAATTAATTCATAGACTTGTAATTTACTCCCAGGTTTCTCTCTGCCAATTTGCTTAATTTGAATGAAGTACAATTATTTCAAATAGGGCAAAAAAGTATACATACCCACAATAATACCAGTTTTACAAAACAGAAAACGAAGGCCAGGTCACATCTTCCCCATTTGTCTGGCCCCAGGGGAAAAGAAGAGGAAGCATGATTATTCCTCATCGATCACAAATAGAGGCAACACCCTCTCCCCAAAGCTTGATATTTACCTTCTAGTATTAGATATAGCTGACAAAGTATTGCTATGGACTTTTACTTTTCAAGGTTTTCTTTATTAAATATGACGCTTCTTACTGGTTCTCGATAGTTTCATGTGTTTATACAGTGCTTTAAAAATCGTTTGGAAACAGAAAAGTACTTCACTTCTTAATTAATTGCAATACAATTAAATGTATAGACCTGAGTGATTATTAATTTTTTTAAAAAACATAGAAAAATTCTCTAACGCAATAAAAATGTGTTTTTCATTATAAGTACCAATATTACAAGTGTTTCCGTTTCTTTCAATTACTAATGTTTCAGTTTTTTTTTTAATTTTAACATCTCATATTACTGATTTCACTTTGGACTTCAATTCACAGTTTTCCTAAATGAGTGCAAAGTAGCTTTTATATTTTTGTCTTCGCTTGGTCATTGATTAGGTTGAGACGTTTCTAAACAAAAAGGAATGCTTGCTGGAAACTTTCATGGAAAAAAAAAAAGGTGCAGGCTTTCACATGTACTATTTCTGCATGTATTATACAGATGGTTTTGAACATGTCCTTACATTCATCACATGAGCCGATTTAAAGTTTGTGCTGAATAGGCATCTTTCGGTGCTTCAGCTAAATATAATTGAACCTGTACCAAAGACAAAGTGCTGCATGCAGGGCTTGCATACAGTACAGCAGTTTATACAATCTGGCTTTATAAAGATTGATCTGATAAGAATAAAGGAAAATATGACTCAACTTTCATTCCATCTCTGATAGAGAGAAATGTGGAAAGTTTAATGCCGAACTGTGAAAAGATTCAGTAAATCACCACAAATCACTTCTACTAAGCCAAAACTGGGTAATTTACACAGCACTTTGTGATCTTCAAACAATTTGCAGTGTGCAATTATTCATGCCACAACATGGGGCCACAGCGTCCAAGCTGCCTGTTTGTTCTACGGCTGAAGCAGAGGTGTTTGAAAACTGCAAGAGCCTACCAAAGGCCCAGAGATCATGGCTAATGTGACACCCCCAGGCCTAATCTTCTTAGAGCACTGGGATAAAATAAGTATCCATTACAAAATCAGCCTTCATCCTGCCCCCTTCTGTGCTCTGCCACTCTGATAGCCAACACGAAGACAATTGCATGATTCTGGGCTTAATCAGGTATTAGGAGCTAATGCAGTACGAGGAGAGGCTAATCTCCATATTTACTCCATCTGTACTTACGGACCTGACTCGCCTGCCCCTGATAGATCAAAAGGAATTGGCAAAAACCAGATTAGAGATGAAGAAAGGAGAGAGAGGTCCAAGAAGTGTAAGAGGCAAAATTCTCTGCTTTCCTCAGTTGTGTATATATGTATTAAAGCCATGTGGCCTAATTCCATGGAAACACTTTCCATTGTAATTCTTTTTCTTCTTGTCCCTACCCCCACCCTCTGTCTCCATCTTTAAATATGGAAATTGCCATTGCAGTTAAAGTTATTGATAAGTGTACCACACCATTTCTAAGGATCAATTTTACACAATTAAATATATATATATTTTAGATATGGATTTTATTTCAGTTTATTATGACATTTATTTATGACTGACACACGTGTAGAACTCTCTTCTACATTCATTTTGAAATCTGATGAAAATCTCATAGCTAGGCAGAACTCATTAATTCCAGGTCTTTGTAAGTGCTCTTTGTAAGTACTACATAGGCAATGTACCCTTCCATGACCTTAAGTTAAAATGAATGTGAGAAAAGAAAAGAGAGGAAAAAAGTCTCTGCAAAATTAGCTGTTTTCCTTTTAGTAACTCAGAAGTAACTGGCTATCTTCTTTCTGAGTCTTATCATCTCCAATATCTTGGCATTCTCTTCTGAGGCTTTTGCTACAAGCAGATACTTATGATTCCAGAAACGTGGACAGATGGGTAAGGAAAAGAGAGCAAAGGAAATTCACACACTCACCACTGTTGGCAGTCACCTGCTGTTTGTAAACAGTGACATGTGGCCACCAATAATGACCTTCAAGCTAGGAAATGCATGTACTAAATTAACTCAAAGGCTCTGGTCACCTTGGGCTGCTGATGAACAAGTTTTATGAAGGTGGGATGCATTCCTTAGCAAGGGTGGAAGAAGCCTGTACTCAAAAGAGTGCTCAGGAAAGCTGAGGACATTTCAAAGGGTGCACTGTCATCCTTTTTTGGAAAGCTGACAGACTCACTATTTTTTTGACTCCTTACAAACCCCAAGTGGTGCCAGAAGAGAGCTGCGTTGCTGCCGATTTTTGGCAATAGAGCTCACCTCATTAGAGTGGATTAAGTCATGATGCTGAGAAGGATAAAAGGTGAAAAGCAAAAACAGTGGATGGCGAACACAGAAAGCTCAGAGTGTCATTTGTATGCTGACGCTATTATTGACTAGAGCCCATGTGGTTCACACTTTTCAATTACCGTCTGCTAGAAAGGTGGCCCGTAATTGCAAAGGCTGATGCCAGTGCACCAAATGTCAAGGGAGCCTCCCTAACCCTCATCACCTTTTCTTGATGCTTGACTTGAGGATGTTCAAAGGCAAAAAGCCACAGCCTGCAGATCTCCCTGAGGAAGAAAAAGATGCCATTAAAAAAAAAAAAAAAGATAAAGCCTCAACAATTCAACCTCCCTCATTTAAAAACCTAGAGTTAAATTCATTATCCTGTGACCTTGTCCTTTACCCTCTGTTTAGCTAAGACATCGACTGGCATTAGTGAGAATTATACTGTGAAGATCCAGGGCAGGATTGCATTCTTTAGTTTTGTGGTGCTGAAGTTGCCCAGGTGCTGAACAGCATCCAACTGGCAGTGATTGCCAGAGATGTTCTTTCACAGGATTTTTAAAAGGTGGAAAATGGCCAAACTTAGTTTTCCTCTAAACTCCAACAGATATTCTCACTAACAGCACAGTGTCACTTTTAACTGAGATGCATTACTTAAGCTGGTATTATGCCATCTCTGCAGGTCCTAGAATAGCCTGTGCACTTTTGCCCCCATTTATTTAAAAGCTCAAGTGCACTTTTTTGTACATCTTTATTTCATTATACATTATTTTTTCACAGCTACAACTAAGGTAGTTATTGAATGAAAACAATGAACTGTAGCTAAAACCTTTGACTCAAACATCTTCAGCAAACTCAGAGCAGATACAAAAATTCAGATTATTTTTTCTGTGCTTAAAAATCTAGTCAATTTTACTGATGAGTGTCACATATTTTTTGTTATTTGAAAAATTATTTTGATAATTGCATTTCTTATCAGCAATAAATGCTGGAAAACAATATACTGTATACTGTATTAGAAATTTATATGACACAAGTAAGGTCAATTTTTACTCAAAAAAGATTTCTCTGTTTATAAAAAAATACTTTTCCTGTGCTTCTTTTTCAAATTCTTCAAAATATAATTTTATTCTATGTCTTTTTTATATTGAGACTTTTTATCATAGACAATTTTTTTCTTTTTTTTTTAAAGTTACTTTTATAATTGGACCAAATCCCTGAATCGGAAGAGAGAGCTTCACTGTGAGCATTAGTATCTGGTTTTTACAAAAATGGGATACTTTGCCTTTGCAATGGAAGAAAACATAAGAATGCCACATTGGTGATTATTAGGTAGATTTAGTGTCCAATCACTATTAAGAAGTTATCTTCCAATCTTTTTTTCCCTCCAATTCCTCAGTAAAATTCTGCTGGAAGAATACTTTTGTTGACTAAGTGTCATGGTGAGAGATCTTAGATCCTAATTTCAAATCCTAGAGACACCTAATCAGTTTTCACTTCCAGTGAGAGAGGAAAGAAAATTTATTCATATATTACCTGATTAAGTTTTAAGTAGCTAAAATAACACAGTTTTGTTGAATTGAAATTAAATAGTATTGAAATTGTATTCAAATTTTCATTGAGCTGTGTGACCATCTGGAATTTTAATATATTTTTTTTTCTGTAAATTAAAGATAATTTATAATATTTTCTAAGAGCATAATTCTACCCCTATGAGAGAGGATAGCAGACAACATTTGGCAACCAAACTTTGTGTGACCTATGTTGCTGCCCCCAATGTCACAAGTGACTTTATTTTTGAGCTTTAAAACAAATTTAATTTTATTCATGTGAAGAGGTTTTACTTAAACATGGTATTAGTATTGCTTTTTAGTTTGCAATATCAGCTGCAACTTGTGTGTAAATTTACAAATATTTTAATTGTCAAAAAGGTTTAACTCTGTTCATCCAGCCTTGAAGATTTTCATTTTACAGTGAGCTTGAAAATATTTTGTTTTAATTTCCCTCAAA
Source organism: Camarhynchus parvulus (assembly GCF_901933205.1). Classification (NCBI taxonomy): domain Eukaryota; kingdom Metazoa; phylum Chordata; class Aves; order Passeriformes; family Thraupidae; genus Camarhynchus; species Camarhynchus parvulus. The sequence goes on along the minus strand of NC_044572.1, from coordinate 89,052,377 downwards.
AAGGAAAAAAATATTTTTAGACATATAACTTCACTGAAGAACATCCTTCAAATCCAATTGCACTGTCCAAAATTTTTGCAAATTTGTTTTAATCCTCTTCTTATTTCTCAGAACTTAACTGTTCCATATTTTGGGGAAATTGGAAAATCCAAGAGTGAAACTACTTGCCTTTCTCAGACATTGACCCCTACTATCAAGTCAATTCACGTCAGAGTTAACATCTACTTTTTTCTCCCTGAGTAAAAGTTTTGATCCTTCAGTCTCCTCTCCTTGCTTCTTTACAGTAACATCTCTGCAAATGGGCTAGAAATATGAATCAGTTTTACTTCTCTTTTTTATGAGTACATTGTAAGACAATGCCTTATAAAAGGCATCATTGTAATATAATTTTGGAATACAGGTACTTTGAATTAATGAGTGATGATGCTGTGATCAGATGGTAGGCTGAACTTTTTTGAGTAAACTTTCAGAGAAAAAAGTTCTGGGCAAGACAAGGGAAAAACATGAGAAGTTTTATGTTCTCACTTGGATATTTGGTGGACAATATTAGAAAATACAAGCAAGTTAAATGTACACCGTGAAGTGGAACCCAGATGTAAGGTGGAAGCTGAGAAGCATCCTACTCTATTTTTATGTGATGCAGAGCAGTAGATGCAGCAGCCCCATGTGCTAAGAAGTCTCCATAAGAAACAGCTGAGGGGAAACTTTTAAAACTTAAGCAAATATTCAAAATTGGGAAAATATTCAAAATTAGGAGTCTTGTCACCAAAATTTTATTGTCTTCCCCAGGAAAGAAAATAATCTGGATACCAGCTCAGAATCTGGGTGCTCAGGTAATGATATTTTTATTTTTAATTTTGTTTCCTGCACATTGAAATCCCATAATCATCATCTCATTTGCATCTTTAAGTCTATCCCAGCTCAAATAAATGAGTCTCTACTTTAATATTAGACATTTCTCTTGATAAGGAAACCAATGGAAAAACACCAGGAAACAATAAGCGCCAAATGGCTTTTATTTATGTATTTATTTATTTCTATATTTTCAAAAAAGAATATTGTTTAAAATTTGTCTCAGAATAATTTTTGTGATTAACTCTTGGTCTGTAACAAATTAAACCAAATTTTGCTCTGAAGCTAGGATTTATTGGACATATATTTATCCTTAAATGGTGATTACGGTCCCTAGGATAAAATGCTAATTTTCTTTTATACAGATTAAAAAAATACTCCTAATCTAGGCTGGAAATTTGTCACTGTTCCAAGTATTAAATCTAGTGAATGACTGTGAAGACCATAGGACCAACAGTGACAGTTCAGCTAACTTAAAAAGATTCATCAAAAGTAATTCCAGTTGCTCTTTTTAAAACAAAATTTCCTACACTTATTTGAAGAGCTATGTTTTTTTAGCTTTACACAATCAACTACCCTAATAGCTTGCTCTTTCATTCTGTAAATTCTACATTTTAAGCACCATGAAATTTGATACTAAATCTAAGTTTATTTACCAAGTGGTTTTGACTATTGGAGATGCTGTCTGCATTCAGGGGCTACTGAATACCAAGAGACAAATATGAATTCAGAATTTCTAAGTCTGGAGTGTTCAGAAGTTGCAGGGAGTTATGTCCCCCTATAGTCTGGAAAAGTACCTATGCTGTTATCCTTCAAAGATGTAACTTCTGGTCTTCATAACCTTGTGAGTAAGCAGTGGTTACAAAATTTTGCAGAAGAATTCCAGTGAACAGGAAAGGACCAGATTTTCTTGGAAATCCAAAACATTTTCCCTTGATAGTCCTGAAAGTGGAAATGGAGTGAAATACACACTGTGTTTAAATTCAAAATTATATTTTAAATTTATCATTTAGTCCAATAGTATGGTTCAAATAGTCTTTAAAAAGTTTATTTTATTTACAATTTTTAATGTGGAAATTATTGGAATTGAAGAGCAACCAAATTTCACTCTCCTTTTTCCCAAGTCCCTGCCTGCCACTTTTGAATAATTAAAACTTCTTTTGCTTTGAGATAGATGCACTGATACCACATGGATATGGAAAGGACATTTTCAAAGGCAAGTCATTGACAGTACAAAAAAGGTTTACTGTTCCCTTTATTTGCCCCTAATATTTTCCCTTTTAGTTACCAGCAGCAGTGTCATATTAAATGACTTCCCCCTTTAAACTGTTAAGTGGTGCTAGTTCAGTTTTAGCGGTAAGTCGCCAGCAGACTCGGGGGACAAGTGCTATCTCCTATGGCCCTGAAAATTGATATTGAACATGGAAGGAAAAATCTCACAAGCTGATAGCAATTAGCTAAAAAGGATTTGCGACTCCATGATTCATCACACTAGGGGATCAAAGTCATTTACAGAGAGTGTTTCTACAGTCCCTGCCTGCTGCTCTAAAGATATACCTCTGTTTATCTCTCACACTGCGGTGTGACATTTCCTTTTTTAAGAGCCCATTTTCTTAGAAACGTAGCACTGGGCTGCTGCAGCACAGGCAGTCTTTGATTCTCCACTGACTGCCTAAATGACACGATGGCTCTAATGGCACAGCTTTAGCAGGAGCTTGCAAAGGGAATTGGACTTATTATTTACATAAGTGGACTAACAGGTCAGGTCTGGTACTTGCTTGTAAAAACGAGGACAAGGTCTTCCCATGGCAAGCGGTGTAAGGCAGGTCTCTTGGAACTCTGTGGAGCTTTTATGATTTTTTTGTAAATCAGGAACACTAACTTTCAAAATTAAGCCTCACTTTCTAGATGTGTTTTTAGAAATATCTTACAACAGAATCCCACATAATTTTATCAGAGGATTAAAAGAGATCTTGCTCAATACCAAAGACTTTTTTAATTTGTTTTTGGTTTTTTTTTCAGAGAAGAATTATACTCCTCTATCCCTCTAAAATTCACTCTAACACTTTGAAAACAGTCTCATTGGTCAAAATGTAATTTTGCTTTTATAATAGTATATTATGAAAGAAAAAGAAATTAAAAAAATAACAAATAACCATTACATTTTGCCACTTCCTGGACCAAAGTTTCTTTTCTAACTCAGTAGTAGGAATTCAATTTGTTTCTCAGAGCCACCACCTGAAATCATGGATATCTTATAACTTCTAAAGATTTCTTTTCCACTAAGGCTGGAAACACTGAGCTCCTTAGTGCAAGACAAAGTGGTATTTATTCAGTGATAATATTGTTATAGCCTTTCTCAGGTTTATTTTGGTCAGAGTTTTACAAAGGGGTGGCACTTTCAGTAGCCTGATCCTAACTGCTGGCTGTCTCACTCCTTTGATAATGAGCACTAAATACATATGAAAAGTTCATAATGATGTGGCAGTATTTACTCTTAAGTGGTATGTCCTAATTAATACCTATTACTTTGTTGTGAATCCAGCCTTAGAAACCACAAATTTCCTAAGACTTAATGGGGAGGGGATAATATCAGGCTTGTCTGTGTCAAAATCTGGGAGGACACACCAAGGTTACTGGGATGTTCTGCTAGTGAGGACCTCAGCCTGCTGCTCTGAAACTTGGAGGGGCTCCAGAGGTAATAGGAGACAGCAAAGAAGCACCAGTGAAACAACTTGAAGGTGCATTCCTTTAAGAAGGTAACAATAAGATTGCAGAGGACAGCAAGCTGGTTGGTGTAGCTCACATGCCCTGAAGGGCGGGATGCCACCCAGGGGGACTTGGACAAGCTCAAGAAATGGACGCATGGGAATGTCATGTGGCTTAACAAGACCAAGAGTAAGGTGCTGCACCTGGGTTGAGGCAACCGCTGGTATCAGCACAGATGGAGAGCAGCCCTGTGAGGAGGACTTGGGCGTGCTGGTGGATGAGTGGCTGGACATGAGCTGGCAATGGATACTCCTCGCCCAGAAAGCCAAATGTGTCCTGGGCTGCATCAAAAACATTTTAACCAGCAGGGCAAGGGAGGCAATTCCCCCCTTCCCTGCTCTTCTGAGACCCCATCTGGAGTTAGCATCCAGCTCTGGGGTTCTCAGCACAGGAAGGACATGGACCTTTTGGAGCAAGTCCAGAGTGGGGGGGCCACAGAAACACCTCTCCTAACAAAGACAGGCTGAGAGGGCTGCAGTTGTTCAGCCTGGGGAAAAAAAAAAAAGAAAAAAAGGAAAAGAAGAAAAATTGTGGTCTTTCAGGGCTTAAAAGTGGCTTACAAGAAAGATGAGAATGCACTTTTTGGGAGGGCCCACTGCAATCAGACAAGAGGTGGTGATTTTAAACTAAAAGGATATATTTAGATTGGACATAGAACATTAATTCTATACAACGAGGGGGGTGAAACACTGGAAAAGACTACTCCAAAAACTGGTAGATGCCCATCCCTGGCAACATTTAAGGCCAGGTTATATGGGAAAAAGTCTAAACAACCTGATCTAGGAAAAGATCCAGGGAGAGTTGGACTACATGCCCTTTAAAAGTCTTTTCCAACCTAAGCCTATGGTTCTATGATAATATAGCCTGTAATATACAGCAGACCTAGAAAGTTCTTTCTTGTGTTGAAACAGACCATTTTTTGTTTCATTTAGTTTTCTGTAGCTGTGGAAACACTCTAAGAAGTATGTGTGATTCATATATGAGGGTGTAAATTTATTTATTTTATTTTATTTTATTTTATTTTATTTTATTTTATTTTATTTTATTTTATTTTATTTTATTTTATTTATTTAAATTAATATTTCTATTAATTCAGTAGCTTAAACTAGGCCTATCCTAATATTTGTCAGAACATTTTGATATTTTGGAAATAATTCTTATTAATTCTTCACATACTTTCATATGATGTGAACAAGTATACCCCAGTTCTTCCAGTAATCTTTGTTTCATTTATTTGCTTTCCATTGACCCACACCTCCACCACTGCCTTCCCAAAAACCAGCTTTGTAAGTCTATCCAAATATCTGCAGGAACAGTACACAGCGCTTACACCTGAAGGATCATGAGTATGTAGCTGGTAAGACAAAGACTGCAAGCAGAACTTCATTTCAGAGATGGAGATTTGTATTTTATTTTAGGTGTTGGTGCCAGTATCTGCTACTGTGATTATTTTTTGTGTAGGCTGCCTCTGGTAGCTTCCTGCTTTGACTATTTTTTTCAAGTAACACCTGGAAAGTGGTTTATTACAGCATTTTGTGTGTTAAAACCAATCTGCCTCAGGATCTCTTCTCACAGGAAGGAAATGCTCCTTTGGATGCAGTGGTGTAGCTTGCAGGTATCTTGCACACTGTTACATGAAAACCTCAAAGTTTTTTGGCACATACCTTGGAACCCAGTAGATTTGGAGTACAAACAATCAAGACACTGGTTTGTGTGCTCAAGAAAGGCACAAGGTGAATAAGCCCCAAACTCAGATTTCTTGTATTACAAAGGCAGAAATGGATCCCTCATCAGCTGGGGAAATGGAGTCCCTCAAGAAGTGGCCATGTCCAGTCTCAGTCTGTTATCACATATGGTAAAACCAGCAGCATATTCCTGCAAGATGTTGATGTTGCTCCTCTTTAGAGCAGTGGCAGAGTGCTCTTGACAGTGTTCCCCCAGAGTCACCCTTCCCTGCCACTGCCAGATGGTGCTCACATCAAGTGCACAGCCAGCATAACCTGCTCTTCCCCAACCTTTGCAAATCCCTTGAAATGAAAGGCAGAGATTTTCCTTTGGGTCCTATGCAGAGGAAAACAAGATAATTTCTCTTCTTGGTGGCTGACTCATATGTTTACAAGTAATTCCTGCAGCTGAAATGGTTGTGCAAAGAGAGTGAAAACTGGTACTTAAAACCTGTTCATCCTGACAAGTTAAATAGGAGGGAGAAATGACTTTGGAGGATAGTCATTGAGCACCATTCTTGTAAACCAAATGAGTATGGCCTGCGAGGTGGACTAACAAGATGCTGAACTCACTTTTAAAAATTCAAGGTCTGTAGGAGTTAAAATACATTAAGTTCTGTGTTTCTGATGCATTGGAAAGGGCATAACTATACAAGAAGTAGTTGAGCAAATAGGATATGGGTTGGGGTGAACTTACAATCAAGAGAGAACTAAGGATTCAGAATGAATTCTTTCAAAATTTGAGAGTTTGAAGGATAAGAAGAGAAATCTCAGCAAAGCTCAAAATACTCAGCTAATGTATTTCTGTTAAAAAAAATAATTCCTAGTTTCATTCTTGCAGAAAGAAAAATTGGTTGCTATATTTTTAGGATCATTTTTGCCATGTAGAAACAGTTTTAGAAAAAGATACTTCAATATTTTATTATATTTATTTTATTTTATTTAACAATCTGTTGTTTGTGCGATTTATCATTGTACTGGAACCTGGTAGACTTTAACATGATTATCTAAATTCATGAAAATATTTCCTACTACAATAAGCTAATGATAAATTGAAATAGTTTATTCTGATTGACTAACAACCTTGAATGTACTCTAATTTAAAAAATCCAAACCCCAAAACCAGACCAGAAAGTGTTCTATGTCAGTGCTACAGCCTGAGAGAAAATAAATTAATTGTCTTGAGCATGTAAACTCCTAGAATCACAGGATATTTACTTTTTTATTTATCTATACAAGGCAGAATCATTAAAACAGGTGGTTGGGAAGCTTCATGTAACTATCAAGCTACAACAATTTACCACAACTAAAAATCTGGCCTAGCAGCAGTGTATATGAATGACTATATGAATTACTGAGTGATGTGACCTGTGTAAACAGTTCCTGTCCTGTCCAAAATTATTTCTATTCAGTCTCAAAATAAATTGCATTTCTGCATGTAACCAAAGTTCATGACATGTTTATAAATGTGTCATCCTTGGGCTTCAGTCTTTTCAAATGAACATTTAAGAGATCAAAGATTTCCTCAAATAAATATGCAGTAAAGCAAATAATAAAGAGACCCAATGCAGTTATAATGTTTGTCATTACTTACCCACATATGCCTGAAGGATCTCTTTTTGCTTAGATTGCACATATGCAAAATGAATATATATATATATATATATATATATATTTCCCAGTCTTTATTTCTGGGCTTTTTGCATGTTAGAAATGATTTAACTCTGAGACCAATTTATAAATTTGTTTGTAAATTACTTCTAGTTGCTTCCTCCATTAAAATTAATTTTTATCTGTAAAATGCATTCCTCCAATTATCTGGGTTTTTTTCCCTCCCTCCAGCATAAGGCAGTCCTATTTCCTATTTTGTCATTATTTCCCATCCTTGTACTACCATTTTTCCTTCTCCTGCTGTATCAGTTGTGGCAATATGACTGCTTATGGGACTGCTACATAAATCAGGAAACAGCCAGCTTTGTCACCTAAGGAAATGTAACATCAAATTGCATCCAATCTGTTTTCATTTCATGCACACACATGCTTGAATCTACTGAGGTAACAGGGAATCTTATGAAATTGTTTTTCATCCTTGCCTTCATGTTTCATCTCAAAGTATGGAAATGGTTGTAATTATTGTGTCTTTTGTTGCATTAGATTTGTTTTTCCAAGACTATACTTTGATACAATGTCAATGAAAGAAAATTAATAACATTAGTGATGCCAAAATCTAAACGCTCATTGAGAAAGTTTGTACATGAAACTTGTGTTTGCTACTACTTTTTGCTGATTTTAAGATAGATTTTCATAATATTTTATTCAGAAATTTTTAAATAATAAAAATCGATCGCAAGATGTTTTACATTCAAATACAAGTGAAGGAAATATCTGAACTACTTTTGAAGGAAAACTGGGTTCTGTAATTGTTGTGTAGCAGATGTCATTTGTTCGTATAAAAAGCTTTCCTGTCCTTCCCGATGGTTGATGTTCCTATGTCCAGGTACAGAGTATTATTTGACCGCATTTTTAAACAAACAGTTAGTATAAGTCACTTCAGAGCATGTTATTAGAGCTATTTCTTGCCTCTGGCTGATGTCCCAGAAGAAGATGATAAATCATCCACTTATGCTACAAAGGGGAAAAAAAATCAATGTTCAAAACTTCCATGGTCAGCTTTACCAGGACAACTAAACTCTACAGTGACAAAATACTGATGATGTCATCAATAAAGTAAATTAATGCTGTGAACAACTAAGAATTGTGAACTGCCTTGCAGCATGTTGTAGAATATGAAGAAAAGTTTTTGAGAACTAAAGTTGCAAACTCTAGCTCTTTTTGGATTCTTAGAGCAAGGTGAGATTCATCCTTAAAAGCCAGGGCCAGAGAGTACAATTAACTTTTTTATAAGCAGAACACGTGTAGGCAGCAACAGGATCAAGTCTTGGGATTATGACTCTTCTGCAGCCCACTGGTAAAGAAAACTGGACAACAACCTCTACAAAAGCCATAGTTAGACATAATTATGTGTATGTGTTATTAGTCTGAATTCATAGAGGATTTAATGTACTTATTTTAGAATTGGATTTCAGCAAATAATCACTCAAAGATATTTAATTAGTCAGCTTCAAAAATCACATATTCTATATGAGGTCTTTACAAGAAAACAGGTTCACATACTACTCATTAGAGTGACCCATTTTACATGTAGCTCCCCTGGCAACAGGCAGGGAATGATGACCCAGACTGATTTCTTCTAAATATCTCCCCTGCCTTAATATGGATACCAGGAGTCTGTAAATGGTCCCAGTCTTACCTGCTACTGAAAGCAAATGGGGCTATAGATTGACATGTCTACAAAACTCCTGCAGTCTGAGTTAGTCTCAGGGCTGGCTGGGAAGTGTGCTCATTCCAAAAGAATCCCAGTTCTAGCAAGAACCAGGACAGCTGCAGCCAGTGCATATTTACTTATTGAAGTGCACTTCCTCAGCTGCAAAATTGAAGTGTCAGTAATTAATCAGGTCAATTTCATGTCATTAGTTATGCTTGCAGATTCAACGTAGAGCAAAAAAGCACTGTTTAAAAAACAATCCAAAGAGTAATAATATTACCTGGGGAGATAAAGACAAGGCATGAAAGTTGAGATGATTTGTTTAAAACAAGATGAACAATCACTATATACATCTAGGCACAACTGGATCCTGCAAGGGAGAGTAACTCAGTAATATTTCCTTATCACTAGATTTTGTAATCAGGTTAGAACTCAATCGGAGAATCAAAATACAACATCCCTTGTAAGTTAATAATACTGAATCGAGCAATTAATCATACACACATTTATTTTATGCAGTAGCTGAAAAACTGTGGATAATTTACCCTACAGAAAAGACATAAAAATTAAGCCAAAAAAGCAGCTGATATACCAAGTATGAAGCATGACGAAAGTTGCTTCTCAAAGCAAATTTTAGCCTGCCATGAACATGTGTCTTTGATTCAGGTGAAGGGCTGAAAGTACACCAGGAAATGACAAAGGTGAAATCAAAATCTGCCCTGGGTGAAGTGAAAATGCAGACAGAGGTTAGAGGAGTGAGAATATGACTCTTGTAATCTGCTGTTTAGTTTTAAATGAGAGATATTTTTTGTTCCGAGTACAGAGTGCATCAGCAGAAGAGGATCACTGTTACATCCTATCCTGGCATTAATCTGACGGATATTGGGAATTTGAGTAGCAGGAGGAGAATGGGCTGCTCTGGAAAAATTCTGACAGCACATGAAAGGAGGGGAGTATAACATCTGAAATCAGGAAGCTGGGGGATAGTCTTGATAAAGCTGTGCTAAACTGCTAGTTAGCTTGTGAGCTTTTCAGGTAAACTAGAATGTTGCTCTTGACGTTAAAAACATTTTAGTTCTGAACTAATTTAATTTATTGGAAGGGAAATATTCAATTATTTAAAATTTAAAGGGGAAAAGGAAACCTTGTTTTGAACTTAGTTGTTAGACTATCCCAATGCAGGATTTGAGATAATACAGACATAAATTAATAATATTTTAGATGATGCAGACATAAATTAATAAATGCAATCTCTAGAATTTGATTGTTACTACTACCTAGATGTCAGGTGTATTCCCACAATGGTCCTCATATTTTGGATGCTGGAACATCACCTTTCAACAGCTTCTAGAGATGTCTTTGAAAAATTTTGTTCTTTTCTTCCATGTTTGTAACCCTTGAGTTTCTCATAGAATATCTTGACAGAATGAGAAACAGTTCATAAATGGAACTATGATGGAAAGATATGTTATGATTTTTCATAGATAAACTGAATAGGAATCAAAAGGACTGAAAAATATTATTGTAGTTAGGACTTTTACCAGAACATATATAAACATGTGAATGTATAATACCAATGTCAGGGGTTATGAGTGTCTAAATTCTGGATATGACAAAGACATCATGTTTGTCAAGACATGAGAAGAAGATTTGATGTCTGAAAGAGTGAGAAAATTGTGGTCTGGTTTCAGTACTGAAGACATTTTTAGCAAATTCTTTTAGGAGTTTTAGATCTGTGTCTTTATTTCTTCATTTCTTTCAATACTTTAGATACCAAAATAGGCCTTTCTGCTCTACAGTAACTAGAGTCAGTTCTTACAAAGATGATTCAGTCATTTGCCAAACTCATTTTCTCTGTTTTTAATACAAATTACTTACATGATTTTGTTAGTCACACAGTTGCTTAAGGTTTATTTGAACTCCAGAGTGGATGATGTCCTGTCCCACTGAATAATTCTGATTTGGTTTGTCTATCCATGTCTCCTTGTGAGAGTGTTTGAACTTTGTTCTGGAGAGGTATTTTCTCAGTATGGTTTTTAAGAAAGCCTCATGCAAATGAGCAGTGTAGTCTATACTTCCTGATCTATGTTACAGAACTCATTTATTTCTGTGTTTGTGTAGTTCTATGGACTCAGAAAGCTTTACATGGCAATTTTTTTTCTTGGGGTATCCGACAATCAAGCATAGGGTTTCTGGTTGTATTGTCAACATTACCAAAACCAGTCATTGTGTTGAACCTAGCAGAGATCTGGAAGTTCTGCACCAATACGCAAAAACTGCAGACAGAATTCCTGTACTGGAAAAGAAGAAGATGTGTGAGCTCTATTGAATGAACTGTCCCTAACCCCTTAGAGGAGGATGTGAACTCTTCTCTGCTCCCCCAAATCAGGCTCTACCCCTAGGTATTCCAAAGACTCACTCTTTAGACCTGAAACCAATAAAAGGGCACGAGCTTCCCAAGAGACAAAGTACATGTGTTAGAGCTGTTCAAGTTGCATTGATCACAGCATCAGGAAAATACTGGAAGCTTCTTCTGCATCCTGAGGCTAAAAATATCTCTGTTTGCCTTCTGGCTGAAACAGTTCTGATACCATAGAAAGAGGCATGGAAGTTCCAAAGCAGTGAAGATAGAGATTCTTCTTACTTTGAAAACTCCATTCTCTTTCTTGTATTTTTCTCACAACTTTGAGGATTTCTGGGAGCAAGACTCTTACTCCTGGACACTTGGTTACCTGCTGCTGCATGGGTTTCCTGTGATATGAGAGTGTGATCGTCCCAAAAGTTTTAGGGAAAAAGGTGGAAGTCAGTCATGTACATACTGAATATCAGAGAAGCCTAGTAATAGAGGAAAAAGAGCTGTTTCTGGGATGGAAGTCCACTGTGTTCTACAGGGAGAGATTTTCCCTACTCCGTAAATTTTTCTCAGCAGTCTTGACTCTCCACCAGCTGCATCAAATATTTTACAAGCACCTCCCTGTGAACAAACACACCTATACTGCTAAAATGGATATTTTCAATGGTGTTAATGGCAAACTAGATGAGCTGGATTATATCAAAAGTAGTTAATTGAAATAATTAGTTAACATGAGGTCTTACCAGGTGTTAAGCCCTCAAGCATATAGTAGTGGATTGTATTGTTTGAAACTGTCAAGAGAAACAGAGACTAGAAGCCCATATTGCTGCAAATGATGTGTGAGATCATATAATAATACCTCTGAGAAATAGTAATAATAATAAGAGATAATAATAATCATAAGAGATTTGATCATTTTTCAGAGAATGTGCAAAAATTAATGTGGGGACTGGGCCACTAGGAATAGGTGCTGCCCCTTTCTTGTCTTGTTGAATGTCATTCCATAACTTCCATAGCCAGATCTCCAGCAAATCCAAACTAACTTTTTATGGAGTAATTGTAATACTGTATAACCTGGATTGAGTATTTGTCTTGCCCAGCCTATTTTGTCTTTCCTTAAGTGGTTGGATTTGGTTAATATTTGAGTAACATGGGAGAAGGGAGAAGAAATTACTTCGGTGTTAATGTCCTCCAAAACAGATTGGAAGCAGAAAAATGTCCTGAATTCCCATAATTTCAATTTCATAGATCTATAGTTGAGCTACTTAAGACTACCAGAACATGCCCTGGCAAAACCTTTGTATTTTTCTACTATAAACTAAGCATAAATTCACTGGTAGATGACAGATTACTTCATATACCATGCAAGCAAGCCTAGACAATAGCTTTAGCCATGACTGATTGCCTTGCTGTAACCCACTTTATGTTAAATGTATTCTTGCTGTTCAATTCCACAACTGTAATTTTGTTCTTCTGCACCGCTCAGCCCTCTGTGGACTAACCAGGTTCCTTCAGTAATGATTTCTTTTCTATTGTATTGTTTTCTGCATAATCAAGTTGGTAGGTAGGGGTTTAGGTGACACAGCCATCTGTCAAGTTCATTTGCTCTGAAAATGCAAGAAATAATGGCCTCTACAACTTGGGGCTATCTGTTATAAAGGAAGAATATCAGCTTTTACCCTGCACCATCTTCTCATCTTTTCAAATTATCATTTTTTCTACTTTCTATATAAAATACATAAGGTTCTCTTGACATGACTGATTGGTGAAAAAGAAAGCTATCACATGTCCACCTTGTATTGCAATTTATGCAAGCAATCCAATTAAGGAGAAGCAGCTAACATCCAGACTAATGTGCCTGTCGTGAAACTAAAGAGAATGCTGCAGACTGCTCTGCTCAAGTGTTATCACTGCTGGTTCTCTGACATGCTAACTGCTTTCTCCTTGAAGTTTGCATAATGTGTAAATATTAGGGAGTTTGCATGCCACAAAGGAAAGGGAAAACAGTTATTTATTTTCCCTCCTCTAAAATAAAATGCTCATAATAATTCATATAAGGAGCCTTTATCAAATTGTATCTTTCTGCCAAAATGACATGCACTTGGTAGGAAAGACATAAAAGATGCCTGTGCATTCTTAACCTTTTTCAGACACAGTGAAAGCCAGCTGGAATAATCCAGGAATTATTCCAATTTTCTGTGTAAATGTATGAAGGGGGCAGAGTTGTTTATACAGGAGAACAACTTTTATCCAACATCATGACAGCAGAGCTGGGAACATCCTCATTGCTCTGGGTCAGAGGCACCTTTACATTGGGCACATTTGAGATTGGCCTTCCTAAAATGCAGAATGACAATTGCTCATACTGAGCATAGGCCTCAAATGGTGTGGTTAGAAACGAAACCATTTCCAGATGCCATTATATGGTGCTAGTGAAACATGAAATTTTCTGCTTTTATGAAAACATAATTATTAAGTGGAATGTCACACTTTTATCACACTTTTACCAAACCAATTCCCCCATCACCTCCCTCTTAGGGCCACTGATGTGTGATAAGACTCTCTGCTGGATGAGAGATTCCCTGACAAGGGAACAATTGCTGTTGTTCACAGCAAGTCAAATAATGAACATGAACAGCAGGTGTAAAAAGTGATAAACCCATTAATGAAATTAGTTAGCACCAGTAGCCACGTACTGAATATTTCCAAAATATCAAATTAGTCTTAAATCCTAAACAAAACATAGAAATATGCAAAGAAGCTATTCTGCTCTGTATTTCTGTCCCATGGTGCAGAATTTGGTGTCCATTGTATCAGTGCTGTGTAACACATTTAATGCAGAATTGAAAATTTTCTTCAAGTTACCCATAGCATTCTACAAACTGTGCTCTGTCATTGTCCCAGAAGCTGGGCATGAAAAGCCATGCTCATCCCATAAAGAATTAATTTTTCTATCCAAGCTTACCTCTAATTCAAATTTCATGTGTTGCTTCAGCACAGAGTAATACTTTCTGGACCATATACATATATGTTTAATATATGGATTTTTCTGGGGATGTGTTTTAACCATCCTAGAACTTGATGCGTGTTGACAGAACACAAATCGTGTAGTGCATTTATAATCAATTGCAAAGGTGATTTTGGAAGTAGAGTGTAATGTGCTTAATGTGATTAGTTTAACCTGTTGAAGTCTGGGCTCGATACATATTGCTCTTTGGAATGTTCAGGAAAATTCCATCTTCACCTGGGCCCAGCCACGGTGCCTCAGACATGTTGTTGTTTTTCTGGAAATCACTACCACTGGTTAAGTAAAAAGGCAGGTGCCTGACTTAGTGCCATGCTTTGTTACTGTCTTCTGGATTTTGAGGTATAATCTCACAGAATATGAAGTAGTCACAAGTCAGTTCACAGGTGGAAGTTAATGTCCACTATTTCAGTGTTAAATGAATAAACCTGGGAATAAAAAAGCATCAGCATCACATGTGAGTATCTTAAATCTCCCATGAGCTCTTTTTGTCTGTCACTTGCTTGTAAACCTTTTAAAGGTGTCGCTTATACTATTTATATGGTAGACCATATCACATTATTCCAATTGATCAGAATTTCTGGTTGAAAATGCCTTCTCAAATTTTACAATTTAGGCTTCAAATATTTGGAGAAAAACAACATGTGATATTACACTAAATTTAAAATTAAAATGATAATTATGTGAAAAATGTTAACCTCATTTTTATTTGTGCACTATGAAACACACACACACACACACCCACCCACACACACACCAAGAGACACACAGCTCCCATGTAACAGGGTTATACTCTGTGAAATTCAAACTAGCTATAAACAAGTGCACCTCCTGTCAGAATTTCTTTGATCTTGATTATTAAAAGAATCTTAAAAATAGAGAAAATAGACCTGGACTTAAAGAGATGTGAACTAGATCTGGGCTAAAAGGGGCACAGATAAATAGAACCAGGTGCTAAAATACTCCAAGGAAAATTATGTCCCTAGAGAACAAATACCATTTTTATAGAGAGTGTGCTAGGATGCTCACAGAAACATGACTGGCTTTAAAGCTTGCAGCGGGGATTTTAAGAAGCACGAACCGCTAGTTGGAAGAGCAATAAGAGAATCACTAAGTAATTCTGGATTAGTTATCTGGGAATTGTTTGTTTGGGAATGGTTGGTAGAGTTCTATAAGACAGAAAACATGTTGCCCAATAATCAGCAAGTATCTGAGGATGAGAATTCACATCATCATCACCTTGCCTTCAGGTGCTTGGGTATATTTATTGCAGGGTCAGGTGAAAGAAGTAGAAATAGGACCAGCAAGTTCCAGTGGTGTTGTGAAGCAGCAGGGATACAGAGCTGCACATACAGATACAGGGTGTCCAAAAACACCAAGGCCTTTCCACTCCCTGTGAAGACAATCCTTTTCTTGGCCTCAGTGACCACAAAGCTCAGCCTGGCTGTTCAAGTTATTTGCTCTTTCACAGGCAAAATTGCATGCCTAATCTCAGACTATTTCTTTTCAGAGTGTTAAGCGGGCTTTGCTGAAGACCACAAATGTGGGCTTTGGCTTTTTACGTTACGTAATTCGGAAACGTTTTCTCCCTGTTTTATGCAGAATTCAATTTAGCTATATACATAGTATAGTTAGAC
Organism: Camarhynchus parvulus; assembly: GCF_901933205.1. NCBI lineage: Eukaryota > Metazoa > Chordata > Aves > Passeriformes > Thraupidae > Camarhynchus > Camarhynchus parvulus. The sequence goes on along the minus strand of NC_044572.1, from coordinate 89,036,692 downwards.
TAAGGAACCACACTCTAAAAAACAGCATTCAGAATGACTTAAAATGGTTTATTATGCTATTAACCTTATCTGGATTTCAGTGCACCAGCATTTTCTCAGTAATAAGTAAGATAAATTATTGAGATAGATGGTTTATTAGATGACAAACAAAGTTTTTACTGTGATAGATGCCCCACAACTAAGAAAGTAAAATCCACAAAATAGAAGGATTTTTAAAGGTGTGGAATTTCTGAGAAAGTGCTGAGAGTCTTCCTGAAAAAACAGATTTTTTTCAGCACTTCTTAGTTGAGCATGTGCAGTCATTCCTTCTGATACTGCTGGTTGCATGAAGTATTTATCTGAAAAACCCAGGTCTAATCTACACAATTATTAACACTGGATGTTGTATATATCCCTGGTAGATAGAACAGACTCACAAATTCAAGTTTTGATTATTAGAATTATAATTTTAAAGACTATTAAACCTAGAAAGAATTTAAAAGTTTATGATAACTACATTCTCTAGCCAGCTAGAGAACCAGATTTAAGGTACCATAAGTTTCTAGCATATTTTTTCTTTTTAGATAGAATACGTGCCTTTCCCCCACCAATATCTAAAAACTTCACGCAAATTCATCTTCAAGTATGTAATGCAAACATGACATCTAAAGTGCATGTTAATGTTTTCCTGGGACCTCAAAAAGCAACTATAAACTTTGTAATAATTAATACCAGTATACCATTTGTACCATTTGTACTGTAACCTTTATACCAGTAACCATTTATATCAATATCAGTTCTAGCCTAACAGCTGTTTTATTTTATTTTCTGTTAGTTGACATAAATCTAATCTTTACTAATAACACACATTCAGTGGTATAATTACCACATGCCACTTTGATGTCCCATTAGAATTTTTGAAGTGAAAGGAAGCAACCCAAGGTAAACTGTGTTGAGCAAGTCTGACCACATAAAATATATATTTTGAAATAATTAAATTCAGTTAAACCCCAATCCAATGCTGTAAACAAAGAAAAACCTTGTTGCTCACATCTGTTCTTAGAGGGGTGCTTAGGGCCTATGGGACAAAAAAATATAGCTGGGTGAGAACTAGATCTTATGTTACAGAAAAAAATATCACTTTCTTTTTTTTTTTTTCCTATAATGAAATGGAAACCTATTGTTAAATATTTTCTTTTAAAATGATTGAAATATATTGCTTCAGAATTATTTTTTTAATAATATGATATGACATAAAATAAAGGCAATGAAATAGAAATAATTTTAAAATGGAAAATTTCACTTTCAAAATAACGTATTTCAAAGTCTGTTTTAATTTTTTTAAATGTAGTATGTCATGAAGAAAAATATTTCCATGAAACACAATCTTTTGATGAATTTGTAAATAGGACTTACAGAGTTTGCTGTTCACAGTTTTAAATTTTCATTAAAATCTCAAAAGAGAAAAGTTTGTCAGTTTTTACACATTGATACAAAAAAAGATTTTTCTAACTATATGTTGTGGGAAATAATAATTTTGACCAGTTTTATTTGAAACTTAGTACCTTGTGACCCTCTGCACAGAGTTTTGTCCCAAGCGTAAAAGTAATTTCTAGTAATGATAAGCTGCATTTTGCATCTGTGACCCACCCTCAAAAAAGAATTGTCTCAGTGGGTTTTAGAATTATGTTCTGAACAGCAGATGTGTGTGCAAATTTTAACATTTCAAGAGTGGTATTCATAGAATTGTTTGGATTGGAAGTGCTGTTAAAGAGATTATCCAATTCCAACCCCACAGCCATGGGAAGAGATACCTTCCATGAAACCAGGTTGCTCAAAGGCCCAACCACACTGGCCCTGAACAATTCCAGGGATGGGGCAACCACAACTTCTCTGAACAACGTTTCACTGTTTTCTAAATAGGAGATTAAGTTTATTGGCAGACCCTGAATGTAATTCAGCCTGCCCTTCTGCTTGAGAGGGAAGATGTAACTGGTCGCTGGTGACATATTTCTTCTGTGCAAGACAGCAGCTCCTGATTCTGTTGGTTTCAAAATTTAGTGAGGACCAGGAAATGGGATCTGTTGCCATTCTCGGGAAGTTGTGGCTTCCTGCCCATTTGTGTTCCACAAAATATCTGTGTGAGGTTTCTGGGTCTGGTTGTGGATATAACAGCTCAGGTTTGGTTTCATGGTACCTCAGTTTGGAAAAGCAGACTCTGAGATTTTCCATAAGTACTCTATTCTCAGATATATGATTAGCAATTTTATAAAGCCTCTCAGATTTATAAAATAGACGACTCTATCTCAAAGAACCATGTCTTCAGAAACCAAATGAACATATTTTTGTCATGTCAAGAAATGGGTAATTTTGAAGATTGTGAATGACACTTCTCTGGCAATTGTCATTTCAAGCCCAGCCACTCTAGGTTAAATCTAAACAGATAGTAAAAAAACCCAAAAACCAAACAACAACAACAACAAAAAAACCAACCCTGAATTAATTTTGGAAAATGATTGCAAAGTTTTCATTCAACCTTTCTATGAAAATTCAGCTAATGCCAAATAAGCATGATGAAAAATAATAACATTAATTCAACAGCATCAAAAAATTAAAACAGGAGTGTGCTATGGAGTTTTGACAGCTTCGTTACTGGTTCTATATCTATGTATGTGACAGCTTAGATCCTCTAATCAACAGGGCTCAAACATATATGGTAACTTTAATATAATTTTCCCCTTTTGTCACAATTTTTTATGCCTTTTTTAAAAATTGCAACAGCTTTCTATTTCTCTTCAATATTTTATTTCCTGAAGCAGTCTTTAATTTTCCTTTCTACAAAATGGGTATTTTTGCAAGAAAGTGTTGTATAGGTTACAGTTTTAAAAAAGAAAGGAGGAATAGTGATAAAGGAAAAAGACAAATTCCATAAACTTCCACATAAAATTTACTCTCTGACAGTTATTAAAGATCCTGGTTGAAACTCCCACCTATGATAATCTGAGATCCTAAGCTAAGATGCTTCTTAATGTCCTGTGCGGTTTATTTGTGAGATACTTGTTTTCTGATGTTTGACTGTTAAAATGCAATGTTATTTTGGTGTCACCATTCAAATTTTCCAGATGAAAGCTGGAACAAAACAGAACATTTCAGACTGTTTACAAAATGTCATTTCACCAACCTCATATTAAGAAAAAAAAGCAATTCATTCCCAATGTTCCCATTCAGATAAAATTCCCCTTTCTTTAAAGGAACATTTGTCAGAATAATGAACAATATGGCAAACAAGGTTTGTTCCCTGACATTCCTTTTTAAAGTACACTTCTATCTCCTTGTAATGTGGACATAACTTCTTTGAACTGAAGTTTCCCATACCATGTGCCTGATTTTTTTCTGATTTGTTTTTATTTAAACTAGGTTTGTCAGTTTAGGTTCTTTTTTTCACTGTTAAAATTACCAGCATCCTTCCTTTCAGATATTTTAGCAGCTTTGTGCTTTGGAAAATGGCTGGGGAGCAAATTCATCTTGAAATAGCTGAATTCGGATAAGATACCATAAATAGCATATTTTAAATCTTAAATATATTGCATTTTGCAGGTTGATGACATCTCATTTGATCAAATAATGTTCTTCCTCCCCACAACTTGGAATGCTGAGCATGTTATGCATAAAATATCCCCACAGAATAAACCTATGAATTTGTTACTGGTGTCCATGGGGTGAAGTGCTGTTGGAAAACAGACTGAGTTGAAGAAATCTACTCACCTCTTCTGTCAGTGCTAAGGATTTACCATACTAAACCGTGAGAGAGGGAAGGAGACCAAAAGGGGAAGATTGCATGCCTGAGAAGAGAAGGAAAATTTGACTAATGTTGGAAGGAAACTGTCCAGGGAAATAAGAGGCAATATTGAGGGAAGAATGAGACCAAGAGTGGTGGTATGCCAGACCCAGCACATAACAGGAATAGAGTAGGCAAACTGGAATTAGGAAAAAAGGAAAATTAATTACAAGGCACTGAGTAAAGAATACTGAGATCCCATTGCTAAGGGGAACAGAAGATGACTGTTTGGTTATAGTGAGTAACATGAGAAGGCATAAAGATGGTGGTAGTAAAGTTCAGAAAAAATTGAATGCAGGCAGTTATAAATAGAAAATCTGAAGGGTGGAAGAAACAGCATATCCAGAAGATAACAAAAAGCCAAAGCAGATAAGATATAAATACAGACAAAATTAGTTTTGTAATAATGAATCCACAACTTAAAGCATAGGGCAGAAGAACAGAGAAAGCTACTACCGTGTAGGTTCCTTGAAACCTTGGAAAAACATGCCTGTTCCTTCCTATCAGATATCTGGAAGCCATGCAAGAAGGAGAGTGTTGTTCATGAAGTTTATCCACCTGTAAAATTTCAAAGTGTCGCCATTAGTTAATCTATCAGCCCAAGATATTGCAGTCTGCGCTGGGAATTTAAACCTTCCTGCTAGCAGACCACTTTATGGCTTTTGTTGCTTTAAATCTAGGAAATTACAGGAAATATATGTAGAGAGAGGATACATACCTAGTTCTGATAATCCCTAGTCTTGGGGTAGTTAACCCGAAAGGACTCAATAGAAATGGTGTTGTGGGCTTGTCTGCATGTAACAACTAGAGATACTTAGCCATAAATTTCAAGGCTTTTCATGTACTATTTATTATGGTAGGATTCTGCCAAATTATGTTATCACAGATTCTCTTTACATCCTTCATTCCCTGCTGCTCATGCAACCTACAATTTACACTGTTTTTTCAAGACAAGATTCAAATTTCAAATTAATTTTTCTTTGCTAAAAGCCGAGACCTACATAATAGGTAAGCCTCCTAGAAGGAGGGAATAATCAACCTGTATGGCTCATGTTAGCCTTTTATATCAATTATTTAGTAAAGGAGTAATTTAAATGGAAAGTTTTCATGATTCACATAGTTGCATGCTTATGGAAAATATGAAAAATGCATTGTCACAAAGAGCTGTGTGAATGTTATCATAATAATGGATGGAAGGGAACCCTAATCTAAGCCTAGAAAAGATCTAATAGATCACATCACATATTTGTGGGAGAGAAATATTTGCTGTGAACAGATTGACAAATTTTTAGTTTTTTATAGAACAGGAGGATAACACAATTCTGATTGTAGGGCCCCTGAGAATATCTATTTTTGTTCACTGAGAAAAATCAATAACCCTTTTTTGGAAGGATTGAGACATAGAATAACATCTTTTTTTTTTTTTCTGTACAACAGTGTTGTTATACCATGAAAACATGCCAAAAAGTCTTGGGGAGAGAGGCAGAATCTATTAAGAAAAGCATTCATTTCTCTTTATTATTGGCATAACTTCCATAGCAAAAGATGCAAAATTGTCAAATTAGTTTATTTTCCTCACAAATTTACTTGAAGTTGGGTCATACCCAAATAACCTGGTAATCTCCCACCTGTAGAGCATTAATATAGTGTATAGAACAGCAGATTTATGACTTGCTCCAAAGACAAGCATGAAACTATATCTTTTCCTTTTACTGAGAGGGCCTCTGCATGAGATGAACTAATACATTACTGTAGCCTAACATACTTGTTAGCTATTTTCCCTTCCTGAATTAAAAAATTGAATTATGTACACTCAGTCTAGTTACTGAACCTGTAAAGTTTATTAAAGTTTATCGACCATGTGTATACACTTCAGGATTTAGGTTCAATTGCTTCTTTCAAGCTGGAACATTGAATTAAGATGCAGTGCCTTGCTGTGGCTCTCATGGACTCCAACTGAGCTACAGGTAGCAAAAGTCTCCTTCAATTAGACATAATCATCACTCACAGTCAATAATTGTGCTAAAGGCTGCTTTCAAATCTGTGAGGGATTCGCATTTAATGTACTGATTCAGCTTGTCTGAGCCAAATTCACTGTGTACTGAAACCAAAGCAATTTAGTTCTTGCCTACGGCCCTTTTGGCAGTTCATCTAGTACTGAGCACTGTAAGGACTGTGAGATACAATTTAATCTGAGACATCTGTGCACAGACAGGACCTTTTCTGTAACATAGAAAGACTAAGTAATGGCTAAGCTGTAGTTTTATGTGAAGAACCAAGTCTTATCTCTCCTCTGAAAAATAAAGCATTTAAGATATAGTAGAAAGCCAAATGAAAAACGAAAAAAAAAAAAAAAAAGAAGAAAAAAAAGGAATAAAAAATCCTTGGATTTATGAAATGCACACTGAGTCTACTAACAGCTTTCCTTGCTCCTAACCACATAAAGCACTTGAGCTGTGATCCTTGGATTAACCATTTAAAGATATTATACTTATCGTCAGCTGCAGCTGACTGGAAAGATCTTTATTAAATATGAAAGAAAGGCTCACTGCTTGTGATTTTTGTAAAAATATCAAAATTTTCACTGCACATATTTTTTATTTTTGGCTTATGATATTATTGGGAAAATTGCTGTAATATTTATCTCTTGTATCATCCTGCTGTTAGAGTCTTGATATTTCCCAGAAAGGCTTAAAAGTCCTGTACTATATATGATATTGCATAGGAAATTTTAATGATAGTGAACCAAGTGCTGACAGTGTATGCCAAGTTTTGCTGACCTAAACCAGGTTTTCACCTTGAGTTTGCACTCAAGTATTGTGTGATGTCTTCTTATCATTTTTTTTTCTATAATGGAAAAGCTCTTTATGATGAAAGAGCTATTCTTGGTATTTCTTCAAAACCACTGGAAAAACACTTTTGTTTATATGAAAGCAAGTCAAGGAGTGGGCTGGAAAGGTGAAGACAGCTCTGTGGTATTCACTAGTCACTGCCTTGTAGAAGGCCCTGCTCTTATGGAGCAGGAATCAACAGTCTTCCTTGATTAATACCTGTTCGGCAAAAACATGACTTAGAAGGTGAAGTCCTATCCCAGAAAATAGTGAAAATGTACAGTATAAAACCTTGGCTTGTCAAGTCTAATTATGGTAGAGGCTCTGAATTATTAGAGGTGCTGCAAAATGCATCTGCAATTTCTTTAAGTGAGATTATATCCATCAGACCTTCAAATCTGTTTCAAAATATCATCTGAGATGTGCATTTTTGGTCAAGATATGATGCTTTCAGTGGAATCAGAATTTTCTTTGTTGATTTCCTGCAACAAACAAAGCAGTCCATTGAGTTCTTTGCATGTTATTTGGTATATCCATATAAGTCATACAGTGTGGCAACTACAGTACCTGGGCATCTAACATAGATTTCTGGATATAGTAAACTGCAAGGATAGCATCCTGTAACATCTGGGATTATATCTGTATGTCTACCAACATGATCCATTAAATCTGGGAAAATGTTCATCATAGATGATTCCATACATAAATAATAGACACAGAACAGAATGTCAACACAGAATATCTCTGTTAAAGGTTTCAGCTACCAACCTTCAGAATTGTAATTGTTTTCCTCCTTGCCTCCATCTGGCACTGAATTTTGCATTGCTGGAAGCTTGGAGGCCAAGTAGAAAAGGAAATCATTCTGCCATTCTGTAGTTGGCTTCTGCCTTGAGAAGCAAGTCCTGAAAGACCACAGCATATGTGGCTGTGGATAGACATTTTACATGCCCTCCTTATCAGAGGAGTTTTGTTCACTTAACAGAAAGAAGAAAATCCACATTCCACAAGTACATAAAATGGTGTTTATGTTCCTTTCTTGGGTCTGAACTTTAGCACCTTGTGGCAAGCAGTGGTTTTCTGTTCTTTATACTTGCTGATGGTCACATAATGGATACCTTATTCATGGCTAGACCTGCTGCATATTACTTATATTGTTCTTGCTACTTGTTTTGATTACATTATAAATTTCCTACAAGGAGAACATGAAAGAATAAAAAAGCTTACTTGTCTGCCCTTATTCAGTGACGGCTGAAAAAGATTATATTTCTCTCTGTGTTTTCATTGTCCTCGTTTATTCATCAGGACAAAAATAAATCAGGAACAGAAGAGAGATTTTTAAGCTAAACAATGACCAGTATTAGCTCATTAATAAATTGTCCTAAGAAAATGTAGGTTGGAATTATGAGAAAGACCATCAAGAATGTATAATTCTAAGTCAGCCTTTAAAATGGTATAAGAAGACAACCCTAAATCCCCGTTTGGAATTATCTTAAATGGACATTTGAAAGATGATATAAATGCACAACACAGAAGTCTCAACTACAGAAAGACAGTTTTTCACTCAGAAGATCCATTCCAATCATGCGTTCCTAGAAGTGAATTCCACAAGTGCTGCCTTGCAAAGCTGAAGTTCCAGCAGATTATTTGCACACAGTAAATTAATGCAATATTACCTAGGGGCTTCTGACTTCCTAATTTTTGTTGCAGAACTCTTTAGAGTCTCTTTAGAGTCTCTCCTTTGCAAAGGACACAGTGACTGGTTGAAAGGTATTGCATGCAAAAGATGTTCAAATATCCATTATTAACTTCATTTTTCTTAATATGCATTTTATTAATGTAGCTGTAACATATAACGTTTAGGTGATTCATAGGGCAGTTAGTGACCAGGTGGACAGATTGAGTCCTTAAGTAAAAGTAGTACTTTTTAATGTTTCAGACAGCTGGAGATTATAAACAGTACATGCTAATAAAGCATTTGTTAAAAAAAGGTCCCTCATGCACAGCAATTTTCCCTTTTTTTGTTTGCAATATTAACTAGAAATTCCATATTAAAGTAAAAAAACCCCAAATAGATCAACTAATTTTGTCAGTAGGATCTGCCATATCAGACAAGCTTCTGAACATATAAAATTTCCTGTTGCAGTTAGCTTGTATTGTCTCATTTTTGACATCTTATATTGTTTTCATTTCTAGAATCTTATTGTATTTTGAGTCTGTTATTATGACTGCTATAATACTTAGCAGGTAGGTTTTACATGGCTTGGCTTGGAATACCAAGGCAACAATAGATAAGATGCATCCACATTCACCTCCATGTTTTCAAATGATGAAAAAGTTTCAGTACAGAAAAGAAAATTTCAGATTCAATTATGCAAATTTTTCATGTCAGTAATTCCATTTTCAGATGTGAAAATTATAAATTATTCTATTCCATTGTAAAAAAAAGAAAGGATAAAGTGGGAAAATTCTAGGGGAAAATACTCATTGAACAGTTTATTCAGATAATATAGATATTTGTAGAGTAATATGTTCAATAAATGGTATTATACCCATAATAAACCTAGTCAAATACAGAGAAGAAAAGTAATTGAATAATTTATTCAATGAAAGATGACAAAAGTCACTGAATAATGTATTCACTGAACAGTACTTAGCTCTATTTTTTTTCTTAAAATATGGAGAGAAATATTTCAATATGTTAAAGTCTGTCTTTCATCCTGCTTTACCCCAAAAATCAACATAATTCTGAGTTTAAAAAAACTGAAGTGCTAGTGAGAAGAAATATTTCAAAGCTTGAGTTTGGCTTTTCTTTTCCAAATGTTCTCCAGAATTTGTAGTGATGCTTAGTCACCAAAAATGTCTGTCATCCTTCAAAATCCATCCTCAACTTTGTGAAATGTTACATAATAATTTTCTTATTAAAACCATAGTCCTGACATATATTGTTTCGAATAACAAATAAACAAAAACCATCTTCTTACATACTTATAAACACAAATCTCCATATCCTGTTCATCCTGCGAGTGCACAAACAATCCTTGTATGCCACCTGCAAAATGATTGTATTTCTTTCTGCAAAGTCAAATTCAAGTACAAAATTCCGTGTGTTCAAAGAAACCCATTGGGTGCTAAATGTTAATCTCCCCTATGGTCCCCAACTATTCTCATCTCCAGCAAAAGAAAATGCAATGTCAGCCAGACTCTTAGAGCTTAAGGAAGGAAAGATAGACCGGGCATGCCATGGGTCAATAATGGATGCTGTTATCAGACAAGTGGGTCACAAACATTCTCTTGAAGATATTAAACTAATTCTACATGAGAAGTGACTAGTTCACTGATAATTAGCTGCATTTTTATGATGCATATAATTTCCGTGATGCCACAACATCTGTGCTAACACTATCAAAAAGATGATAAAGATGAAAGTAGCTAACCTTCAGGTTAACTCTAATTGGAATACCCTTATATTAGGGGAAATGACATCTAACTTTAATGTGCAGTAACACACTTATCTTTTCGGTCAGCTCCTGCTAATTTGTTTGTGTACTGTAAGTATCAGTCATTTTTTAATTCTCTTGTGTGTTGCATGCAGTACCCTTTAGCTTTTGGATGGAATTCAATATCCAAACTTTACATTCATAATGAAAAAAATTATATTTTAATTGCTCACTGTTTTATCTATGTCTGACTTTACTTCATTGGCATCTCCAGTCAAGAACCCCAGACCTATCTGCAATATGCTTTGTATTTAATGATTCACCATGCATAATTTATCTATTTGCATAGCAGTTAAGGATACAAGTTTTTCAGGACTTCAGTAGCAAAGATAGGCCCAACAAAATGGAGAAACATGAAATGAGTTGACTGGTTTCTAGACAAAAGGAAAAGATCGATTCTGAAATAAGTTTCATTATCCAGTGATGCAGCAATCAGCAGTGGAGAGAGAGTGATGGGTTGTGTTGTCTGCTCATACTTCTCAGGTGAAATCACTGTTGCATCTTATTAGGATTTCTTATGGCATGATCAATTAATAAAATGAAGAAAGGTTCAGGAGAGGCCTTATCATTGTCTACAACTCCCTGAAAGGAGATTGTGGTAAGGTGGGGTTTGGCTTCTTCTTCCACACAGCTAGCAACAGGACAAGAACAAATGGCCTCTGCACCAGGAGAGGTTCAGATAGAATCAGAAAGAATTTTTTCACTGAAAAGGTTGCTAAGCATTGGAATGCCCAAGAAACTGGTGGAGCCACCATCCCAGGAAGTGTTCAAGAAATGACTGGACGAAGCACTTAGTACTACGGTTTAGTCAACATGGTAGTGTTCAATCAAATGCTAGAGTTGATGATTTTGGGGGGTCTTTTCCAATCTTAATGATTCTGTGATTCTATGACATGGGGAATAAGGTGCCCTATGCTGTCTCCTGTGATAAACAAAATATTTGTGGTTCACAATCATAATCTACCACCTTTTTCTAGCATGACACAGCTTCTCATGGAAATTATTCCATGTGTAAGTAAAAGTAAATGTTGAAATTTCTCATATTACTCTACAGCAAGGTGATTTACATTTTCAGCTCATGCCATTATTAACATGTTGCTGGAGGGAATATAAATATTTTCCATGTAAATATATAAAAATATCTCCCATTTCCTTTATGAAAGTCACAGAAAGATTAACAAGTAGCTAGTTTAGGTTGTCTGGAAGACTGAGCAGGAATGGGAGTCTGTGTTACTCAAGTGGGGTCTGATGGGCAAGTGATGCTGTCTGTTATGAGAAATAGTCGTGCCATGACACAACACCACTGATGTATCAGAGTTGTCATTCCAATTCACATTTCCTGATATGCAAACTGCAACTGTTAAGTAATATTATTCTGTTGTTTTGTCCTCCTGGGACAAAAGAAAGAAATCATTAACTTAGAGTATTTGTATATAGTTTTCCCTATAAGAAACATTATTGTTTCATGAATATTTGTGTGAATACACTCATATATATATATATATGCTTACACAAGATTTATTCTGAATGTATATATACATATGTATATATGTATATATGTATGTATAAATTATTCTGAATTAAAAATACACAGGGAACTGCCCCTTGGAAAATTAAAACCAGTGTTTTCACACATTGAGTCATTGAATGTTACTTCTGTAATTACAGGCCCAAATTGCATTTTGTTAGAGAAAAAAAACCCCAAGCAATTTTCTAAGTTGAACCTAAGCCTAGACTTGGGCAAAGCTGGGGTTTATATTTTTAATATTAAATACATCTGAGACGATGTAACATTTTTTGCTATGGTTTTGGAAATCCTAACAAGGTATCTGCCAATCACTTGACAAATTCCATGCTGTTGTTCTCACAAAAAAAAAAATTGATTTGAATGGAGGTCCTGCTGAGATTGGCAACTGCTTATGCATGTGTTTGAACACCCAGTGTAAACTGTGATCCTCTGTGTTCAAAGCTCCACAATGTTTGTCTAATCTGATGCTGTTCTTCCCAAAAGGAGTGTATTGTTAACATCTCATAGACATGGAAGAGATAAGATTCAAAAGACACAAAGGATTATAGTTACACCTATACTTCAGTTCACTGACTCCTTGGATTACATCATATTGCAAGAAAAGGTCATCAGAACCTGGCATGCATTGTGATGCTGGGAAACATTGCTGACTTCATTTCATGTCTAAAAATGTGTTGCAAAAAGAAGCACTTAATATTAAGCAATGAATGGGAAACCATTCCCAGTATATATATTCAGTTTATGTCAACTGATAAATACATATTGGAGCCTGGTTTTCAATTTCAAAAATGAATGAGAGATTAATTCATAAATAAATATCCCCATATTTTCTATTTAAAAGGTAAAGATGTGTTAGATGTGTCCATTCAGTTGAGCTTATCAGTGTGGATGGTCATAGAAATGTTCAAAGTTTTCAGGAAACATAATTGCCATGCAGTAGAAACAATTTTCCGGCACATCTACCTGCAATACTACTTTTGAAATAAAATATATTGGAAACCAAGTATTATGAATAAATGGTATCACTTGCTGAATTGTCAGTGCTCGCCCTTTATAAATCATGATGTTACTAAATCTGTCACAAGGCAGAGAATACAAGGCTGTACTTTATCACTAGCTCAACAATGAGACAATACAGTTATTAACCATGCCTATTGTTTTCCAAGCATGAGATACTACAACTTTAACAAGATTTGGTTGTTTAACCATTAACTAAGTACATTTGAAAATAAATTGTTGTAATAATTGTGGGCCTTTGCTATGCAGCGTGACTAATTTCTTATCTGCATTAGAACCACTTCCTCTTGTTCTGATTAAAATATTTTATTTATAGCAGTGATTCTTACATAAATTCTGAAATTATTTATTACACTGGATAAGAAAGCAAAGCACTGAAATTTTACCAAAGATTTTTGACTGACATTGATAAATACATAAAGATTATAAATGTTGGACTTAATCTACCAAAATAGTCACTGTTATTAGTCTTATTTTTTTTCTGAAAATTACATGTTCTTCTGATATTATCAAGTTTTGTAAGCAAAACATGGGCACAATATGCATTTTTATGTGAACCATAGCGCTACTCAGTAATTAAGGCTATTTGCAAAGAGTAGGACTTATGCTTAAAGAAGCATTTATACAATATGTATCTCTTTATGCCACATTTTGATAGTAGTTCTTGCTTGTGTAGCACCCTGATGTGTCTTGCATCTTCCATGCAGGTATTTGCAAAGGTTCCACTGGAAAACAATTAATTCAATTGTAAAAGGGAGTATATTACATATTTTAGGTTTCTTATGAAGCTACTTAATCAACACATAATAGGAACATAAGTAATGTGTTAATGTAAATCATGCCTACTTTGCTATCAATCTATGTCTAAATTAGTTTCATCATCTTATCTTTAATAAAATCATGACTGATTAACTTTGCTTATCAAATTTTACCTCGATGTTTGATCATGCAATCCCTCTGAAGTTTGAATAGTTCCTTAAAACCTGTAACTTAACTGCAGAATTAGTATATAATTAATTTATTTAAAGTGTGAGAAGTTCCTCATCTTTATAACTGGAGGTTCAGTGAAAAGTAGCATTGATATTTTCGATGTGTATGAAAAATAGTTTAAGACAGACATACTCCTGATTCTGAGCTTTCTTCCCTGTCCCTTAGTGTCTCTTGCAAAGCCAGAAGCTAGACTAGCTTGAGGTGACAATGGGAATAGAGATGATATATCGTGCTCGCCTAGGGTACCACTGTTTGTATTCCCTAACACAGCTGGAAATGTCTTACTTGTCAGTCGAGTTCTTAAAACATTCTTTTGTGATTTCTCAGCATTGGCATCTGAGTTAAACTTGATTATAGTAATATTAAAGATCTAGAAACAAACTCAATATCTTGTGAACAAAGATGTAATCAGAATTAAGAAACATGTCCGATAGAAAAAAAAAGAAACTCACTATCCCATCTCATTAATAAATCAACTATATTGTCTCATTGGTTCAGTTATTTGGCTTTTTTTTTTTATTTCCCTGGTAGCACTGGCTTTAGAGAGCCTATCCACACGATAAACTAGCAGGAGAATAAAGAATGATGAGAAAAAAAATCCGCTACATTATTTACATGTTATGTAAAATTTAAGAGACAAAAATGTTCTAATTCTTATATCTATCAGTACTTAGAAAGCATAATATACCAATAATTATCACAGCAGTGGTATCTCAAGAAGTTGAAAGGTTATTGCTGTTGCCTACAGTTAATATATCTAGTATTCATGCCACACATTGCAGCTGCTTGAATTTGAATCTCCAAAGTACCCTGGCCTAGATAATAGCAATTTTATATGCATTTATAGCAATATAAATGAGTACTTTCTTGGTGTTCTATAAGAGGATCAAAACTTCATGTGCAAACCATTATTAATACTTACTTTTCTTTCTTATACTAATCCAGATCACAACTATAAGAATATGATTTGAATATGATTACAACTATAAGATTTTCTTTCAGATATTTCATCTTGTAGATACGGGCTTATTGTGAAATAAGTTGAGAGCCTTAATTGGCAAATCAAGACATTTCACCACGTACATCCAATTATTCATGTTTAGCTTCTGATTAAATCTCTGTGATAGGCTTTACCCAATGTGTTGAATGACATTCAGTTGAATTTTATTATTGTGTCCTGCTTCACACAGTATAGCCCCATACATAGCTATAAATGTAGCCATCACATTTACCTGCATTCCTAAGATTATTTTAAGATTACCAAAGACATGTTTAGTCCAAATTTTGGGCAGACTGGACAATATCAGATAGCTATCTCTGAATTCAGAATTTCAGGAATGAACATGAACATATTTTAGCATATATGAAATATAACAACAACAACAATTATAACAATTAGCAGAAGAAGTTCAAACATAATTTCCTTCAGACAGCCTTTTCATGCTTAAATGGCCAGTAAATATATGATCAACCATATGTTTCATAATTCTAGTAGTCCAATAAATAAGTTAGTATCATATAATTCCTACCTTGAGAAAGCACTAGCAGAAAAATGTCATAATTTCTACTTGTTTTGTAGTACATATCTTAATTTCTAACATTTCAGTAACATCATATCTTTATAAGATGATCCCTAGAATTTAGTTACTCTGTGTTTCTAGTCTACTTTTTATTGAGCTGATAAAACAAACAAACAAAAAAACCATGAAGTCCAGCTATCATCAATTTAAGAAGGGATATGACTTCATGCTGGGATTCGACATAATAACAGGCCTTTTATTAAAGGAACATCCTGGAACACTAAGTAAACCGCAATGTACAAAAATGCCACAAGGTAAAGAATTCTCTGAAGGTTCCTCTGCAAGCAATTGAGTTGTGGAACTGGCTATCTTTATCCTTGAGACAACATTTATTGCTTTTTGAAACCCTCCAGGAATTGTCACTGGCTGTTCACTAGGTATTCCTAACTTGTAAACATGGTCAGTCTCCTCTGAAAGATTTTGTTTCCTTGCAAAAACCCAAATAGGTTGAATATACCCAAGCTTGATCAAATTTCTATGTGAAAACATAATTTGTACTAGTCTGTGCACAAAATAATATATCAAGGTATCTTAATTACATAGAAGGGGGGAAGGGATCTGAAAAGTTGAAGGCAGAAGGGCTCTTGCCTTAAATGTATTTAGCTGTGTTAGTATATAAAATACAACTCTTCACTCTTTTTTTAATATTTTGCAAAAGATTGGAAAAATTTTTTAAGTTACTCTTAATTTGTGTAAAACCTTACAACCACTCAATTTCAGCACCTGTCCTTGGTAAGGATTTACAAGTTGATGCTTTTGCTTTTCTTGTGGGGAATTTTTTATAGCCATGTAATATTCATACTTTAATTATTAAAGGAATGTGAGGCTATTAGTTGAATGAACAAGAATCTTAATCACAGAAGTATAGAATCATTGAATGGTTTGTGTTGAAAGGGACCTTAAAGATCATCTAGTTTCAACCTTTCTGCCATGGGCAGGGATACTTTTCACCAGCCCAGGTTGCTCAGAAATCCCATCCAACCTAGCCTTTAACATTTTCAGGTATAGGACATCCACAACTCCTCTGGGCAACCTGTTCCTGTGCCTCGCCACCCTCACAGTAAACAATTTCTTTCTAATTTCCAATCTAAACCTACTCTCTTTCAGTTTGAAACCATTCCCACTTATCCTGTCATACTTTATACCCTAGCAAAAAGTCTCTCTACATCTTGTAGTTTCCCTCTAGTTACCGAAAGGACACAATTAGGTCACTCCAAAGCCTTGTCTTTTTCAGGCTGAATAACCTCAATTCTCTTAGCCTTTCCTCCTAGGTGCCCTATCTCTCTAATCATCTGGGTGACCTTCTCTGGACTCATTCCAACAGGTCAGTGTCCTTTGTGTGCTGGGACCCCAGAGCTGGATGCAGTATTCCAGGGAGAGTCTCACCAAACAGGAGTAGAGGGGCAGAATCACCTCCCACAACCTGCTGGCCACGCTGCTTCGGAGGCAACCCAGATACAGTTGGCTTTATGGTCTGCAAGTGTACATTGACAGCTCATTTCCAGCCTCTCATCCACCAGCATCCCCAAATCTTTCTCAGAAGGGCAGCTCTTGATCTTTTCATCCCCCAGCCTCTACTGATAGTAAGGGTTGCCCCAGTCCAGGTACAGCACCTTGCACTTGGTCTTGTTAAAACATCACAAGATTCTCATGGGCCCACTTCTCAAGCTTGTCCAGGTCCCTCTGGATGGCATCCTGTCCTCCAGTACACATCAGCTGGACCACTCAATTTAGTGTCATCTGCAAATTTGCTGAAGGTACACTGGATCTCTTTATCTCTTTATCATGTCGTTAATGGAGATATGAAATAACACCTGTCCCAATATGAAAGACGCCACTTTTCACTGATGTCCCCTGGGACTCTGAGTGTTGACCACTACCTTCTAGATGCAACTGTGAAACCAATTCCTTCTCTATCTAACAGTCCATCCACTGAATCCATTTCTCTCCAATTCAGAGAGAAGCAAGTTGTGAGGGACCACATCAAATGCTTTACAGCAGTCCAGATGAACTACATCTGTAGGCCTTTCCTTGTTCACTGATGTATTCATTCCATCATAGAAGTCTACTAGGCTGATCAGGCAGGATTTGTCCTTGATGAAGCGGTGCTGGCTGCCTCCAATTACCTCCCTGTCATCTATGTGCCTCAGTACAGCTTCTATGGGTCTGTTCTGTGACCTTCCTGGGCACAGAGGTAAGGCTGACAGGTTGGTAGCTCCCAGAGTCCTACTTTACACCTTTTTTAAAGGTAGGCACTCTTTCCCTTTTTCCAGTCACCTGGGACTTCATCTGATTATGATGACTTTACAAGATACAACTTATTACATATGAGGGATATCAGATCCTACTTCAGAATGAAAGTCATGATTAAACCATTCCATGAAAGGCAAGGATTAAGTTAAAACTATATTTAACCATATCTGTTCTTTTGATATATAGAACTTCATCAAAGATTACATGAAAACAATAAAACTGCAGCATTTTACTAATTTTTTTTTTAATGAGTGTTCTTAATTCATCTAAAAGAAGCAAAGTCTCTGGTGAAGGTATTGTCTGTAATCAATGCTCTAGGTCCTACCTTGCTTCCAAAAAACTACAAAGAGTTTCCCAAACTGAAACATATACTTGCCTTTGTGAATGGTTGTGGCATTGAAAGCTGATGATAATGAAACAAGAATAAAGTAAAAGAGGAATTAAAGAACTTTCTGAATCACAGATTTCAGTCTTTTGTGCTGGAGATATTAAGCTCAGATATAAAACTCCAATTAATCTGAATTCCAATTTGAAAAGATGTTAATTTTTTTAATTCATCCTCCACTCTTGGAAGGTTATTTCAGAACCTGATTTCTTTTAAAACAACAAATCTAATTTCACACACACAAAGAAAAGGCTTCATTTAAAGTCCAGTTTACCTCAATATTGTATTTTAATTTAAGTAACTTCCTTTTTTATTCTTTCTATGCTTCTAGGTAACACTCATGCCAGCTATGTCTTTCATTACCTTAAAAACCTTAGGAAAAAGGTAAGTTTTACTTTACTCCAAAAGATTTCCAATCATCCTACCTGCAGCAGTTGCTGTTTAAGCTTCTATATGATGGGCAGTACTATTAACCTTTTTAGACTTCCAAAAATTGTGGGTTAACTTCTCCAAATACAGTCTTATCAGCTTTAATGCAGTACTTTTAGATTGAGTTAGTCAATATTATGTTTCTCGCACTGGCAGTTTGGGATTTTCTGGTTTTCTGACTCATCTACTTGGTCATCTACTTAATCAACATGCTGGCTCTGTTTCCCAGTGAAAAGAATAGCTTTTTCACTGATTTTGTGAAATTTATATGTTCTCATATATACTGATGCTATATGTTTTTCTTTCTCTCTACCCATCACTTCTCACATTTATGTTCCTTCACTTCAGTAGCATTCTCTAAGCCCCCCTAAGAAGAGATACCATTTGATTAATTCTTATTTTTCATTTAGTTTATTTTTTAAATTATTCTTATGAGTAACAGCAAGCCTGTCACTAACAAAAACATGTACATATCCATGGATGTTTTGAATTATCATGTCTGTTACCGTTCTGTTTTCTGGTCTTATTGCTGTTTCCAGCAAATTGTTCTTATCTTGAGTCATAATCCCTGCCTTTTGTGCCTTCCATTGGAAGGACAGGAAGGGGAGTGTGCATGGTCTTTTTAGCAGGAGTACTAAATTGGGGAATACCATTCCTAAATCATGGCAGAACAAAACTAAAGCACTTTCTTTTGCTTGGTTTAATAATTCTTGCTGCACTGCAGTGAACACTTTCTGGTGACACAGCCAAAGGCTGACCAGCAGTTTCTTTCACACCGACTGTTTTCAGGATGCTTTTCAGGTTCATGTGCAGAGGCTTTGTGATTTTTGGTGTGTGGGTGTTTTTGTTACATATCTGTCAACTCTTTTAAATGAGAAGTTCACTATTTATGCTGGACCTATCTATTATTCAGCCTGATCCACAACCTCAATTCTCTCCTTTGCATCCTGCTTCTCATCTGTAGATTGATTTCCCTTCCCTTGTCCCTGTGACTACTCTGTATACAAACTCTTTTCCAGCACCAGCCTTAGCTAATTCAAGCTTTCCCCTTCTGTACTGAAGAAGAGAGCAGCTTTTTTTCACTGCTGTTTTATCTTTCACCTTCAATCTCTTTTTCCCCTCTTCAGTGCAGCACACTAGCTTTTCTATTCTACATTTACTTTTCTACTAGGCTTCTTCATAAAATCATAGAAATGCTGATTAGAAGGGAGCTCTGGAAATCATCTAATCCCACTGAAGGGATGGATGCTGCCAGTACTAGATCAGGTCACCAAGTTTCCAGCCAAGTTTTGTGAACTTTCAAGGATGGAGATTCTACTATACCTGTGGGTACCATTCTGCTGATCATTCTGTTTTAGTTTTACTCTACTCTCTCAGTGGAGAATATTTTTTCTAATATCCAGTATGAATATCTCAAACCATGGCATGTGGTCAATTCTCCCTGTAATATCATTTGTCACTGTTGAAAAGCACCTGGCTCTTTTATCCCCTAAACTGTACTTCATCTGGGTGTAGGCTGCTCACAGATTCCCAGCCTTAGACTCCTGTATTCTTTATTATGAGTAGGCTTTATTCAGTATCTCCTTTAAGGCATTACAACAGACTTGTTAATACTCCTAATCGTCTTGATACTTTGCTACTGGGCCCTTGAGAATTTTTCAACACCTCTTTTGCACTAGGCTGGCCAAAACTAAACAGGTGTGGCATATACCATTTGTGGAGAGAGTGTACTGCTAACTCCAGTTCTGTTTGATATTCATTGTAACCTCATGGCCTTTCATCTGCGTCGATATTAAATTTGCTGGTTCTAAAATGGTGCCTACTTGGTGCAGGTGCAGAACTTTGCATAACTGCTCACTGAACCTGAGGAGGTTTCTGTTGACCTAAACTTCAAACATCTGAGAATCACTCTGGACTAAAACTCTATGGGCTAATTTCTGTCCTTGTCTCTAGTTTAGTATCTGCAAGTTTGCTTTCATCATCCTGTTTTTTTAGTCAACCAGCTGAACAAGATCAGTCCAGTATTGCTCACTGCTTGCTAGTTAGATATTGAGCCATTGATTATTGTTCTTTGAGCTATGTAGTCTGGCCAGTTTTTAACTAGTCTCTTTTTAGACTTCTTTTACCTTGGCATTGCGGTCATATGCTCCCCAAAAACATGTTCCTTTAAAGCAAAGTTCAATACCCATATGAGGTTTCTCATGAGTTCTTATGAAAATGGTTTCGTTGGATAGCACAGATGAAAATGGAGTCCCATGCCAGTACTTTGAGGTAGCCCTCTTTACCAGGAAAAAAAAAAAAAGCAAATGGGAAAAAGCTCTTAATTTCTCTGCCAAGAAAATCACAACCATACAAAAGCAAATGTTTTGCTCTAATACTTTTGTGATGGGAAGCTGCTGAATATTTGCATGTTCCATTGGGTATCAATGCAGCCTGGAAGATGGAAAATAAAAACCTCCCCTCAAAGTATTGCTTCTGATTAATTCCTACAGTTAGAAAAGCCCAACATGTTCGTAAGTCAAAACCAAATTACATACCAGACAAGTGAAATAATTTCTAAACACTTGTCTTTTCAATATTGTTTTCTCCCTCCCTCTCTGGCTCAACCACACTCTCCAGTGCACAGACACTCGCAGATGTCTGAGCCAACCTGCCAGCTGTAGCTTGAGAAGGAGTTCTGCATCAGGATGCTTTCATCTGCCCCACCCTGCCCACAAGGACAGCTGAAGACAAATTAAAATATCTGGCAAACAAATTTGGATTTCAGAGCACTGACTTCTGAAGCTAAACATATCATGAGGAGAGTTTGTGCCTTCTGCTTAGAGATGTGAGTCCATACATTTTCATCAGCCAAGCAATCAAAAAACTCAGAAGACAAAGCACTTATTCTTACTAGCAAGCATTTAAGTTGGGTTTGACAATAATGTTTTAAGCTCCATTTTGGAGAATCTGTTAGCTCATGGCAGCTATCTTGCTGCAGTTTTCAAAGTATAGCCCCTACCAGACTGTTCTCTCCAGAGAGAGTTTTTCTCAGAACTGGCCTTACAGGTACAACCTACCCCGGTAGATTTCAAAGTCTCAGATATTTATGCATGTATTTACTTAAAACACATTTAAGTTGACATTAAAATAACAATTATAAGATCACAAAGGTTAATTTAAAAACTCTAAGTATTGTGTAATTAACTGACTCTAAAATACAACTGCTGTGCTTGTCTGGTACTTCTGTGTTTTGAAATTCCTGTGATGACATGAAGTCTCTGAATCACAATAGCACATTACTTAGCACTGTTGTTCACCCTAATTGCTCTGCTATTGGAATTCACAAAAAAAAAATAAAAGCAAGATGTTTCCATACGCTCAGAACATATTCATGGTGGTTTATGAGAGGCTATTTAACATTTAAATCTCATTTGATTTCGCATTTAAGATATCTTGGTTCAGTTGCTTTCTGTATAAGTGTGATGGGAGCCAGATTGTTTGGTGAGAACATTTTCTGAAAGTCTACATTGTGCTGGGAGCATGGGATTCCCCTATAGTCAGCTTCTCATGCTCTGTACTCAGTGAATTTACAACATTTTATGACTGTCTGTGTTTCAGTTTAATTTTGAAGGATGACTTTCTTCTCTTTCACCCCTACCTTCCACATTATTATTTATGTGCTATATACCCATTTGTTTGCATTTATTACAATAAATGTCTTGCAACTTGCCAAATTGATCTTATTATTAAATATTTTTTTTAATTGCTCGTAAGGTTCTTATATTTTGTGTCTGAATTTTTTGCATGCTATTTTTCCATTCTGAGAGTGTATTAAAAAATTTGTTCAAGTATTTATGAATGAAGGCAAGTAAAAACCAATTTTTTATTCAAAATATTACTTTATAGGCTTCCATAACCCCCAAACTAATATATAATTTTTAATGTTTTCCGTGGCTTTTTCATATTTTGGATAGTACCTTTATGCAAAGGAGAAAGACAAACTATAATCTAATTTTAATTTTTTAATGTAATTTTTTTAATCCACTGAGCACCTCTTTTACTGGAATTTTTGGTGTTTTTAAATGCAATCAATAAGCATTGTAACTAAAATATTTCTAATACAGAAGTGTTATATTTATCTGGATTTTATGGCTGGAATAGCTTTTCCTTTTCTGAAATCTTGATCATATGAAGAGAACACGGTTCTCCTGTGAGATTGTTGCACTTTGTAACAGTGAGATTGCAGTGAGAAAATGGAGCAGTTGCCAGCTACCCAAGCCCATAAGCTTTGAATTTTCTGCTTTATTTCATATGGAAAATCAGGATACAAAACCTTACACTAATAAAATGTAAAGTTTACATATTTCAAGTCTTGGCAGATAAGCATGAAAGTTAAAATTGAAAATGAATCTTGATTCTTTCCCTGCAGCAAAAGTTTAATTGTGTTTATTACTGCATAATTCTCTTGTAACAATTAGCCCACACATTTTTTCACTCTTGAATAAAGGCTCCAGCTCTTCAAATACTCCTTAACTGCTACTGGATGTTTCCTAGGACTGCACACGGAATGTAAAGTTAACTACATACATAAATTGTTACATGGTTAGATATGAACTAACTTCAGTTGGAAAAAATTAGAAACCTAAAGAAACAGCAAAAAAAAAAAGTCATCAGTTTTATACATCTTTACAAAACCTGAATCTACCTGTGTTAATATTTATTAATGGTTCCAGAAGTAATTTGATAAATATTTCCATGGTGATGAATTTCTGTAATCTAACTTTTACCTCAGTGGATTAGTTCTGGTGGCACATCCCTCAGAACAAGGCAGCACCAGAATTGGAGGCAAATGGTAGAGTGTGTAGAGTGTGTAGTAAACACACTGATTGTTTAATTCTGGGGTAGTAGCATTTTTTTCCAGTGTCACTTCACAGCAAACAACCTGCAAAATAGGTGACTGATTTATGTAAAAAGACATATGGAACAATAAATTCTTATTAGGATATATTTTTAAACAAGGAAAACATCTGCAATTTCCATAACTCTAGTCTTTGAACTTGTATATAACTTTTTTCCATTTAGTTTTTTTACTTTATCATATATTGCAGTTGTGTTTACTTTTAGTGTATTAACAGTCCCTTCAAATTCCTGGTAGAATAGTGACATCCACAATACCTCAGCCCTGCTATAAGTTCCTAACAAAGAAAGTAAAGCATTCAGCATTTGCTCTGGGAAGCTTGCTGGAGCTAACACACCCTGATTTATTCGTTTCAGCCATTAGTGGCAAAACAAAATAACGTGGAAATGCTTTTGGTATCCTGTGGCTCCTCAATTTGTCTAGTTTCTGCCTTATGATTTATTTTTCCTAGATTCCATTGTCACCAGCCTCAGCGGCACCCTCCCAAATTCTGCAGTGACACTCTGGAGATAGGCAGGGCAGGCACGGCTTCCTCTCGGAGGCAGGAGGTCAGGCAGAGTGCTAGAAGGGCAGCTTGGGGTCACAATAATACAGTAGGAGTACAGGGAGTACAGTTAGGTTAGCATATTGTTCTGGTGCTGAGAGCCTTTTTCAAACTCTGATCCATCTTCATCCTCGTAATTAGGCGATCTGTGCTTTCAAAGAAAGTGTTGCTATGGAACACGTTGGCAAATGAAGGCAAATTTGAGGCCTCCTCATTTAAGTGTTGGGCTCATTGTTCTTGGTGGTGTAATTGGTGATCAAGAAGGCAATAAAACGGCATGGCCATTAAACGGCCTGAGCTGAAATTGAAAGGGGAGCATTTATATGGTGCAAGCTGCTGTGTGGAGGCTGTAACTTTCACCCTTACATGAACCAGAGTTTACCTAAAGGCCTGATGGCATGGCTCTTTTTTCACCTCCAGGAGGCGGGGAGAAAAGAAGGGAGGGGAAAAAAAAATCAAAACTAAATAGAATTAATGAGGCTTCACACATTGTCCTGTTTCTTTTGTAGTGAAAAAGCTGGGCAAAAATTAAGTTGGATAAGAGAGGGTGGCAAAGAAACACCATTAATATAAGGTTGTAAATTCTACAAAACATTAACTTCATTACATGGCAATTACTGTCTGTAATTGGCAGAACGAAAGATTCCACTTTCTCATCAGTTACTAGTTGTATAGGACTCAGCATTTTTTTTTTTCTTGACAAAGGTCACACCACTGCTATAAAGAATACCTTAATGTGAACTAAAAGTATAACAGGTTCTTTTGTAAATAAGCAAGGGTGTAACTATTAATTGCGGCTAAACATCTCACTCTGTTATTTTGTAACAAAACGCGGCTCACAGCTTAGAAAGATAACAACATTAATGATGCAAAAAGGAAAGCTTTTATTATTTCATGACTACTTGGTCCTACTTTGTGAACAGAAGAAAAACGTGAATTAGAAAGGGATAAGACAATAGAGAAACAATAGCTGCTTTTGAAAAGAGAAATAATAGTTGCTTGCGAAAATAGAATTTTAAGAATTTCTTGAAACTAATTTTTAAGGGTGTGGATAGCAAGAAATAATATGCTGTATGAAGAAAAATTCTACTTTTTTTTCAATTTCTGTTATTATTGCACCTTTGTATTGAACTTGCTTTTAATTTATCACTTACCTAGTGCATTCATGAAAATATTCCACATATGCTGTGAACTGAGTTCTAACCTACCTCAGATTTATGTATGTAACTTCAGCTGAATTTCATGTCCTTAAGGAATTTGTTCAATGTCTAGTGAACACATGATTTTGTTAGTCAGCTGTAGAGGAAGACATTTAATCTAAATTAGTCTTGAAGTTTTCCAGAGAAAGCTTTTACTTCAAGAATTACATAAAAAAGGAATATTATGAGGGAAGAGATCCATTTTTAACATAGACATGAAAAAATAAAGTTCCTTTTTTCTTTTTTGATCACAAATGAAGTCAAACAAGAGTCAAAATTTCAGAATTTCTGCTAATGAATTTCAACTTTCACCTTAAAACACCAAGAAGTACAGAGTGAGGAACCATGCCTAGTTTCATTAAAGAAATATTAAATTTTGTAATTTGTTTATTTTTTTAAATAGAGAACATTGAAACGCCAAAGAGTCAAAATGTTTTTGTTTCAGTTTGTTGGATAGAAAACATCCCTCCTGCACTTCACAGTACTGTAAGGCACGCTCCAGGCTGTGGTTCAGTGCTGCCAGGTTCCCACTGCTCTCTGCTCTTCAGACTCTTTCTCTTCCCACCCCGAATGTCATTTCCAACATGCCAGACAGGGACCCACCAAGAAGCTTTGCCTCTGAGGGGGAAAAGCTTCTGGAGCCTGAGTGATCAACATAACTTTGAGATGCAGATATTCTATCACAGCCAGATACAATGCTAATGCGAAAACAAAATCGGTTCAGTTTGCTCAATACATTG
Organism: Camarhynchus parvulus; assembly: GCF_901933205.1. Taxonomy (NCBI): domain Eukaryota; kingdom Metazoa; phylum Chordata; class Aves; order Passeriformes; family Thraupidae; genus Camarhynchus; species Camarhynchus parvulus. Next base: position 89,010,982 of record NC_044572.1, on the reverse strand, counting down.
AAATGATAAAAAATTCATATTGTACTAATTCATATAAAATTCTTTCATATCAGCAGAATAATATTTCCTGATTAAATATTCAATATTTGTAAACAAAATTTTTACACTGAAAGTTGCTTAACAATCACTTTCCAAGTTAGTTCTTATTTTTATTGATTTTACTTCATTTTGCTTATTATTTTTAATTTGATAAAAGATTTTTCTGATATGCTTCATCATATTACTGTTGGAACTTAGTGACTTTGCAGCTGATATTCTCTCTGTGTGTCTCCTGAATTCTTTACTTTTTAAAGTGAATATTGCAATCCCCCATGACAAAATATCCAGAAAGGTTCAAGAGCATATCAGTATGACAGAAAAAGTCCACAACAGGAATGGTTTCACCATGTTTAAAATGTTCACCATGTTTAAAATGGTTCAGGGAAGGAAAGGCATAAGATCTCCCTGAGGCTAATAGTCTGTAGTTCAGAAATTGTGTAAAAAAGTGTGGATCTGTTTGGTTTTTTTTCCTGAGAAATGTGAAACCCATTGGTGAAGTGGAAAGGTGGATGAAAGATCTCTGAGGAAACTGTCAAGCAAGAAAACAGAGGAAAGTAAAATTTTTCACTGCCAGTGAACCTTTGGCTGTCAAGTATACATAGACCAGAATCTGGCCTGTGTCAAATTGCGTTTTGAACTTTATTTGATCAACCAAAAAAAAGGAATGTATTGATTCAGATCTATTGAGACATCTTGACACTTTCTCAACTGGTAAGTGTTAGAACAAGTTAAATTGTAATTGGACCACAATGTTTGCTCTGTGGCTACTACAGCTATACAATACATATAGAATTGTACAAGCAATTTTTCTTCATGGGACATTTGCAAGAGCAATACGTCAGCCTGGTTTTGTCAATGGTTGTATCCACAACTCATGAGAGGAAGGTGCCCTGACAGCAGGTCATCAGCTAATTTGATTTTATATCTGATATTTACCAATCTAGCACAAGTCCTCAGGTCCTGTACCACAATTTGAAAGAAGCCCTTGCTGAAGCAGGAAAGCTGTGCAGCGTGATTCAATGCAGTGCAGTGCAATGCAATGCTCTGACTGCCCTGAAGATCTGCAGGCAGTACAGGCAGTAGACAGGTGAGTGCTGCACTCCTCATGGACCAATTAGTGCTGCCTAAAAGGACATGAATGAATATTCTTCCCTAGAGCTGTGCTGTTCAGCAAAAATGTAACAGCTCTGCCCAGTGAAGTGATGACTTTGCCAGGCTCTCCAAGAGGGCCCCATCAGACAGTGCCACACCACAGGACCTGTACCACAGAGGCAGGAGCCAGCTCCACCCTCCTCAGGAGAGGGTTACTAGAACAAACAAACATGTACAGACAAGACTGACAGTGCTTTCATCAGTATCAAAATAGGAACAAACTGATGCGCTACAACTTAGAAATATGTCCTTTCCTAGTCAATTTTGATGGTCGTTTAGATGTAAAAGTTATGTTTCAAAGATGGGCTTAGAATATTGGTTGGAAAAGGGATATATTTTGTGCTGAAGAGAGAAAGTACGATGAGGACAGAGATAATATTTTTGTAAGCCTTCTATTTTTAGAAAACAATATTCTTCTTTTTTTCTTCTTGGCATTATTATTTCACTGTAGAAATACATTTAATATGATCCTTTTATCTTAAATATGTTCCATAGATAGTGTTACTGTTTTCAAGAAGACGTCTATGAGTTTTAGTCTTTTAGAAGTAGACTTTAGTCATTTTTAAAATTATAATAAAGGAACAGGAAAAATTCTGCACAACACAAATAGTCTATTTTGCTACTGTTAGAAAAGTAGAACTGAAGGCAAATCCACTAGAGATTATCTAAATAACTTCTGTCATAACAAGAAGTAAAGAGTTTTAGAAAGGAGGACGTTTTAAATTATGTAAAATCTAATTTTTCACAATTTAAAGTATGGAAGGAAATACAGATTTATTAATGTCTTGGTCTTTCTCATAACATTTTTTCCCAGCTGAAAGAACAGATCCATCCAGTAATGTGCCTGCATTTGGTGCAGTTGTTCTTCACAACACATCCAGCTGAAGTGGAACTGTCAAAGGTGCTTGGCATACCTGGAGAATTAAGTGACTTTTTCATTCTTTGAGCATGACAATGCTGATTATCATCAGCAATCTTAAACTGCTTCAGCAGCCTGCACCCTGTCTATTTACAGGGAAGAAGGAATCTGTTCTCAGACCTATTTAGTCTTTGGCCTCTTTTCTTGGAACACCAGCCAGGACCCAGATTCTGACAATTCCTATGTGCTGAAGAGTAAAATTCAAGTTACAACCTGAATGTTGCCCTGTACATTCCATCTCAATGCATTTTGAGAGATGGTGATTTTTAATTTGAAATCTGTGGCTGTACAGAATTACAGTTTAAATTAGTACAGCTTTTCATCTGTAAACTGCAAAGGCTTTTTGTCTCTTAAGACTGTGAGAGATACTTTTTTTTTTCAAGTATTTCATATCTATATCTGGCTTTGAATCCATACTTATTCAGTAACTAAGCAACATATTTTTGCTATTGTCACCAAAGCTCTGGTGATAATTTGTCAAAATATATTTGTGCAGTAGGGTGTAAATACAGCAACCTCAGCCTCAGAAAATGCACCAGTACCTCACATTGAGGAAAAAGTCAGAATTATAGACATGATGTCATTAATTTAAGTCTAACCAGTCAATTTAAGGAATACCAGAGATGTGGGACTGGTAGTTTCAGGGGACAGGTCAACTCAAAAGTAATAGCTCAGCTACATTTTTTTTAATGTGGGTATCACTAGTATCTTCTGATGAGGCTAGAATTGAGTGACACTTAAAAGAAATCAGTGATTGAAAAGGCTTGGGTCTGTCTTTAGAGTACTGGGATGTAATAAGATTCATGCCAGTCCTGCAAGTCGCATTTCTCTTTCTCTAGCTAGATGTGGGATTTATTCCAGGCAGAGGCCCAGGGAGTGATATGGCAATCCATCTTAGTATAATTATATGATCACTGCCACATAAGATCTGATGTCCTCAGGACAGAGCATGCTTCCAACTGCTTTGTAAAATTATCTTAAATACTTCATCAGGGCAGTTCACATACCAGTTCCATAAGTGCTTCTTTCTAAAGCTTCACAAGGATGTAGGTGAGGGAATTAGTCCACACCAAGCTCATTTTTGGCACATTGAAATACTTGTGTTGGTACGATACACCTCAGAGGATATATTACATGATGAGATAGGAGTGCAAAGTATAGAGTTTTGGAAGTGTCATAACTTTGCAGCAGATTAACCATTTCCTACTGTTCACATGGAAACATCTTTCCTTATTGAGTCCTACTGCATCCAGCACAGGCCTCCAATTTCCATTCCTTACTGCTTTTCATCTCTTAATCCTATTTACATTTTCCCTCTGAAGTCATATTAACTGTATGTCAAGTTCTTACTTAAGTAGCTGAATTGATCCTGCCTTTGCAGTCATGTTTTGAATTTGAGTGCTGCTGTACCTGGTATGTACCTTTTCCAAAGGTTTTTGCTCTTCAAATACCCAAACACACCATGAACACCAAAGGACTGTAGAGGAATTGGCTTGTATGTTACCAATTATGAGCCTTCTTTGTAAATTTCATTTCATTCAACTGAGTGGTCACCAATGGAAAACTTATGGCTACTTGGTGAAAGTGCAACTCACTTGTACTCTGTTGGCATGATTTACAGCACTAAATATTCTACATGCTACATTTCCAAGTTTTTAAAAATACATTTTTATATACTTTTTTTTACTATAAGTCATTACAACTTTAAATGAAAATGTAGCATTAAGTATGTTTCCATGAGAATTTATTAAAAAAAATCTTTGAAACATAGAATATTCTTCTGCTACATGTTGTAGTAATTCCCAGCAGGCAAGCTATTGCCAGCTCTCCCAGTTTAAGGAGTGATATACAAGACTGATGGTGGTCAGACCCCTTTATTAGCATTGACATAAATTTCTGCGTTAATATCATCAGAATGCATCTTCCTCTTGACTATTTTCTCATTCCCAAACCGTCTTGACCATTATCAAAACTGTTGCAATTATACCAACAGTGGCTCCAATAGAAATTTGCTAATTTCTTCACTAGGTGGGAACCTAAAGTCCTGCTCACTATTTCATAGCTACTTTCCTCCTAGGCTTGCAAAAGAATTATGAGGGCATGGGATAACCCTTGGCTGGAATACAGTACTGGAGATAGAGAAAGCCATAATTATCAGTGTCACTGTAATTAATTAATCTGCCAAGAGAACAAGGATCACAGACATTCATAAGAGCTTTAAAAAAAACCAGGCTGCAGCTCATCCACCAAGGCAAACCTGTATTTAACAGAACATTCATGAGCTTTAGCCAAATGCTACCACAATTACCCGAACAATTGCTCTCTATCTGATAACCTGCCTGTCCCTGCATGGCTCAGTGTCGCAAATTCTCTTCTATTCTACAGTGTCCTCACTGAAGTCTGGTAGGTACTGTACTGAGCTTCTTTCATTGTCCTTATCACTCAGCTGTTTGCATGCACTCATCTCCTTCAGCTGCCTCTCTGCTCAACTACCAAGCTGGTTTGCTAAGCTTCCCAACTTTGATGACACCTAAACCGTGGCATTCTCACTGCGAAACCCAATATATACAAAGGAAAATGTTACTATTTAGTAACTTGTCTCCAGTCATAAGCAACACCTTTGCTGATTCCCTGTTTTACAATTGTGCAACCGTTTTGCAAGCTCTTCCAGCAGAAGAGATCCTGTAACTGAGAGAGCTTTCCCTGCCAGTAAGGTTGAAGTTTAGGACCATGAGAAGGCTGGATGTGCTGAGTTATTGTTTTATGCAAGATATGTAACTGTTGAAAGCTGTTAGATTACTTCATTGACTTGGAAGCAACAAAGCTTCATTGTATATTTCTCAGTGTTTCCCAGTTAGTTTTCCTTTCTGTCTTGACACCAATGCTTCTCTAGTCCCTCCAGCCTCTTCCTTAGGTCACAGGCCACAGACATGCGTAACCCTGCATTCCCTACTCTCTCCTTCTCGAGGGCCTTTGTTCAAAAGTGAGATGTGATGAAAAAAACAATAGCAGTGAAGAGTTCTTCTCTTTGCATTTTAAAGCATCATTTCTTCTGACTTTTATTTAAATGATTTTTTCAAAGCAAGAATTTAAGGAAGAGAGACGACGGGTTTGTTTTAAGTCCTCTGAAATGGTAATAATTCTGAATTTTAGGTTCTTTAATAAATTTATGTTTAAATTCCTTGGCTGGCTACAAAAGTAAGGAAAAGATCAGGATTTAAGATATAAACACACTCAAGTAGTGTCAAGAATTATCCTGTCATCCTTATCCTGAAATAGGGTTTTACAGCAAATAAAAAAAAAAACTACTCTCATTTCCCCCTCTTTATAAGTCAGTTTTCTAAATACTAATGTTACCTTTATTAAAGCTAGAATTTTCATACTAATCTCAACTATGTACTTCATTCCTTTTTAGAATATAATACTTCAGGGTAGCTGCTTATAATTTCCCCTACAAACACCTATGGAAATGCCAGGTCTACTAATGACAGCATATACTGATAAAAACTCTGATTCTGATGAGTAAATAACCAACAAAATTGAGGTATTTAAATTGATAATGATTCCTTGTGAGGAACCATTTACTTTAAGTATAAATTTATGAGAATAATCACTTTATGCTTGCTTCCATATGAAATCAAGAAACCCCTTATGATTTGTTTTGTACTGCCACTGGATAAGCCTCATAATTATGCCCTAGAAGGAGAAAAAAATCTCTGACTGTGGTTTAGCAAACAAGCATAAAGTAGTCAAGCCTATCCAACAGACTCTTTTTCAACCATAGGGTCATCTATGAGTCTTCTTTGCAATACAAATCCAAGCTAGCATAATTCCTTTTCTAGTCTAAGCGGCCTAGATAGTAATGCATGTGATTAAAGTTCTTGTTATTTTAATGAGGAAAACATATTTCACTTACTACATAAGTCATAAGCCAGAAAGTTGCATGTTCATATTCCCACAGTGTGAGTTCATATTACGCAATATACTTACTGTCAGGAATGAAGACAAGATAATTGTGGTTTTAAGGAAGCATAAATCCACCCTTTCTGGAGCACAAACGAGTAATTAAAGAACTTGTAACTGGTTGTTGTATGAAGAGATTTTACAATTATGACATTTACCAGCCAGTTCATGTGCCTCTTTCAGAATACAGATACACATTTTAAAGAAAAGTTCAGTCACTGGAAACCACCTCAATGAAATTCTCTGCTTTTGCCACTCTACATCTTTACACAGCTCTAAAAGTTTACAAAAATTTTTTAAGCATAAAATAGCTTTTCTTTTTTCTTCTTATAAAGCATTGCACATGCTAAAGCTGACAAACCCAGGAAGTGAGGTTTGAAGAACATATTTAAAATTATCCAAAAAAGAATAAATATTACAATACTTAATACAGGCATTTTTATAAAATGCAGAGCTGAATTACTGCTATATTAAAAATTAAAGTGATTGAATTTTAAATTTAAAAATATTCATTTTTTAATGGATGGAGAGGAAAACTTGGTGTAAGATCTCTCTCCTATTCATGTAGAGAAAAAACCCAAACTATCAAATGATTATGTCCAGGCTTTTTGATAACAAGACACTGCATGTAAAAAAGAGCAAAAAATTTCATCGCATATCAAAAATCAAATAACATTTTCTGCTGAGACATTAAGTCAAGAAGAGGGTAGTAATATCAAGGAATTTCTTTCAGTCAATTATTCATTTTGACTAAAACAGTAGCAAATATTTGGAGATACTTTGATACATTTGAAATATGGTAATTTAATCTAATTTCATCAAAATATCATATGAAATTGTTGTATTTGAGAAATACTTTAAAAATATCTGAAATTATTATCAAAATTAATATATCTAGGGGAAGGAAAAAACCCATAAATACCTGTATGAATCATATATACCTATAGAAGTGCACCATTTAATAGGATGGTCATTTTAGATTTCCCTGCCTTGCTATTTTTTTGCCATTTCCTGCAGAATATAGATTATCATTCTCCATTACTACACAGTTAAATCAGAGCAAAGTGAACAAAGAAACAAATAAACAGCCTACCCTCCCCCCTTCCCCCCCCCCAACTCCTAAACAAAACTAAATTTTACCCCTGCCACAAAGTGGAGTTTACTCCCCAGAATTATCAGGTCATATAAGTAACCCAAGAGCCTTGTCCATAAATAAAAACTTCCTTACCTCATTTCTCTCTGCCTATGTTTATTTGTAGTGTGTTTGCAGTGAGGAACAGGTCTTGGCTGCCTTGGATACAGCACCATGTTCGTAGAGGAACTGGTGTTTGCCATAATACATTTTGAAGAAATTTATCTTGTTCAAAGATGAGGTTTCATTTACAATATCAAAACAGTGTATCTGCTTGGTGACTACTTAGACAATTGCCCCCATGTCCTTAAAGGTGTCCAATGAACTGTGAAGTCTGCTAGATCTGCTGTATACTTAGGATAAAATGTATGTGATTTGCTGCAATTTCATGTTTTTTCACTAAAATAAAAATATTAAGATTAAGGTTAGGAAATTTCAAGATGCTGCAGTCCAACAGACTGTGTAGTCCATTCTTGCCTTAGAATACAATGGAGATCATGCAGACATTTTGGGTTGCCTAGGAAATGAAAGTGAAGTACTCCAGGAGATGCAATGAGCGCTTCAGGTATCCAGATGCAATATTTGTATCAATTCAATGTATATGAAACTTAATGCATGTGAAACTTATTGAGAGATCTTTATATTTTCTAAACAAACTGTCCTAATAGGTTTAGGGATCCATGTTCTACATAGATTTTCAAACAGTAAAAGCTGTGAAAAGACAGGAAGGTATTTTTTTCATTCACCAAATTACCTCAAGGTCAGAATACAAAGGAAAAAATTAAAAGAACACTCTACAGCTGAGGCATATGTAAAGAGGGAGCAGCATATTGGTAGCAGTAGATATTGTCAATAGAAGAGGGGAATGCAATCTGTGAATACATTGCTGCGTCCATACTAAGATGCTTTTGTATGTTATTTACAGAAAAGTGATGAACCCGCAAGTTCTTCAACAACATTTTGATCCCCTGAGCTTGCACACCAAAATCTTCTTATTAGCTGTAAGAAAAAATCTCTAGAAGAGATTAGAAACTAGAGTCTGACAACCAGAACACGGCAGTGTTTCCTCACACAGTCTTTCCCCCTGAGCCTGGGGCCAGGCCAGGCCAGGCATTTTCTTGGGTTGCAAGGTGCCCACGACAGTGCAGCACCCACTGACCACTTTTGGCTGGAATGCCTTACGGTTGGTGGCTGAGCCCTTGGGCCAACACGCGATGCGCTCCCAGCACGGCAGCTGCATTTGAATTGCTCAGGTGATGAAGCTGGCCAGGGCTGGTGCACAGCAATGGGGTAACCCAGAAAACACACTGTGCAGCCTAGCTCCAATACTACATCAGTGTTGCTGCATTCCCTGCAGACAGTCACTTGTCTGGCAAAGAAACAAGGTTACAGATATAGAGAAGGCTCTCTAAGTGCTTAAGCTCCAGTTTATGTTATGAACAGCAGCACCACGTAATTCAGAACTGTCCCTGACTATGTCAAAATGTCACTAGTTTCCTAGCATATGAGGCCACAGTGCTGGCATTAGAAATAACATGTTTTTCTTTTGGCCTGAGGGGGGAATTGAAATGCCTCTCTAAATAGACCTCACTTCTTGCCATAAACGCTATAGGACACAAGGATTAAAGGTTTTGACTGAAGGCAGCATTCTTTGTGGAATTAAAAAAGAGGAATGAAAAAAAAAGAAAAAAAACAGTGTTGATGTGTAAGAGCAGAGTTGTGTTCTGTGTTGTCCATTGCAGAGTGTATAGCAGTTGTGCAGGTTCACCAGCACACCAAATAGCAGTGAAGAAAAGGAATCCAAATTATATGAATCTTTACAAATATGAATATTAAATGTGTATCTATATCTATAATATGTATATACATACGCTTGCATACATGTATGTGTATATACTTCCATGTAATTGGCTAAAATAGTGTATATATTTATGTACACTCATATTAGAGCCACCATCCTGAACCTTTTCTCTTGCTCATGAGTAAAATTACTATAAAATTTACATATTTAAACCAAAGATTAATTGCAAAGTATTTCTTTTTTTAATATCTTTTGATTCCTTGATTTTATTCAAAGGCAGAGGCAAACCGAGAACAAAAACTCTTAAAAAATCAAGATATTTTTTGTTATTACGCACAAGGTACAAAGTTATGTTCTTCAGAGAATTAGTGAGCCAAGATTCAAATACTTATCTGGTCTGCATAAGCCAAAAAATCAACTTAATTTTTGAAATATTTTATGCTTTTGCACTTGTAAGTACAAAATATTGAGCTACATGATACATTTATGAAAAGTTTATTCAGACATATTAGGAATATACCTTCCACATAATGATCTGTTAACTTAGAGAATCACCCTCAGCAATTCTGCATGGACAGCCTAGAGATCTGCTTCAAGGTCTCCCTACGCTGGAAGAGTAGAAAAGGTTGACGATTTACCTATTCTGTTCTCAGCCTATGGAAAGACTAACCATTTTAAGAAGAAGAAATATTTCCTATCCCTGCTTCTCTGTTCTTATTTAAGAAGAAATCTGTGAACATTTTAAGTCATTTGTCCCTTAGTACAGCAAACAGCAATGCTGTTTGCTAAATACCCATTTTTCCTTTAGAAATACGAGTAAGGATGCCCAGTGGGGTCCCTGTGAGCCCACAGCCAGGACTGCTGGAAGCTTTCCCACATCCATCAGGGCAGAGCTCATCCCACTGCCTCAGCCAGGAGCAGGGCAGCAGAGGGAGCACTGAAGCAGACCCTGCCCCAGCCTCCAGTCACTTCTCTGAGAAAAAGGGTTCCATGATTGCCTGGATTTGCAGAGTTTGAAAATCTTTATTTGCACTTTGCTGGGGATTTTTTTTCCCAGTCAGGTTAAAACCACGTGCACAAAAATATAATTATAAAATTATTTATAGTTTGTTGAACTTAATTTGACAGAGGGTTAAATAATATAGATAAATTCCAGTAACTTTTGGTCTGATGCGATAATTTTTCATTAAAGACAGCAATATCAAACCTATTCCTTGTAATTTACATGTACTCATTTGTTGGACAACATGAGAACAGGAGTTCTGTAAGCATCAGCTTAATGTCAGTTTCTTACTTAAAGGCTGTTTTACCTTTAAAGTAGAAAGAGAAATTCTTCAGCTGCAGAAAAACACTGTCCATTGGCCCTCCAAACCCATGACAACAATTCAAATAAATGCAGTAAGAAAAAAAATAAAAAAATGCCGCAGCACTTGGACATGAGTGTCAAGACAAACAGGCAAGTATTTGTGAAGTTGATACTCAAAGCAAGGGGCATGAAGAGTGTAATTCATGGCCCCTAAATCACTGATTTATCTCTCCCTGAGGCAAGACATTTGGAAAACCAAAAAAAGTAAAAACAAGTTCTGCAAGTTACAAATCCAAATCTATCACTTACCTGTCTGACTGCCATAATTTCCAAAGTTCTGGTATTCTTATATCCCACTGACTTCCTTATCAATACAGACAAGTCAGAGCCTTTGAAAAAAGACAGATCACATATTTAAGAGCCAAAGAGTGATTGAAACATATAGTTGCAGACATTAAAGTTTAAAACTTCATTCTTTAAGCATTGTTCTTCAGATTTTATATCTTTTTAATAGACATGATAGCAAAAAGAGACAGTTGTGACAGTTGTTAAACTGTGCAAATACAAAGTATTAGGCATAAGAATGTTACTCATTATCAGGGGAAAAAAATTAGAAAAAGATTGGGGTTTGGAATTTGGAAACTGCAATAATAGTCAATCTCTTATGCCTAATACTACATAATCACAAACTTAATAAAAATAGAAATATACAGTTCCTTTTAGGAAGCTAACAAATATTTCCTGATGTGAACCCACTGTGAGCCTTGTTAATCACATCCTGATCCATTGCATGCTGTTACATATAGCAACTGGATTATGCAAGTGTGAAAAAAGACAAAGTAAAAAATCCGATCTGACCCACTCTATCTTTCTTCCTTTTTTTTTTCCCTGTTACATTGAAACAAGCAATAAGCAGCAGCAGGTCATCTACCTGACACCTGACACAAACGTTTACAGGACTGTTCTGGTGTTTTTGTTTACTGTTAATAAAATTGAAGCAGCTTCTTTGTAACAGTTTTCTTTGCTTGTGCATCCAGTAAAAGGGACCAGAACAGTGGCAACTTCCTTTGCATGCACATTACTGACTCTTTTTCTGAAATCACGTGTGATCAGTCCAAATCAAAGTAAATGGAAAACCCGTTTTTATTACTGACTCCAAAAATATAATCAAAATCCTTAGCAGTGCCACATAAGGTCTCTTATGTATATAGTCTTTCAGTTCCCTGCTCAAGTTAGAGAATAGCTGAGCAGCAAAGCTTGTTGCCATTGTCATTATTTGTTGCCCATGGATTGCACATGTGAAGCTTCTAATGGCCACAACAGTGCACTTACAGGCAATTAACTTACGTGAGATAAGAGTAATAAATTGATAAAAATAGCCAAGAATTCTTCAAAATCAATAATAAATCCACTACATTTGTTTAGGAAGTAAAAATATAACATAAATAGCAGTTTATTCTTTAGCTCTTTCTTTATGCCTAAATCCAACTCTAAATTTCATGTTTAATATTAAAAAAAATGCTGAAAAGCAATCCATCTACAGTACAACAGATTTCCTATAAGCAGGCAGTATTTTGTAAAGCACATCCCAATTAAAGTCCTCACCCTCACTCACAGCTTCAAGGCAACCAAACACAAGGAGCACCATACACAGCGTGAGTCAATGATCTCACTTCTCAGCTCTTCTGAGTCCTGCTGCTGCACAGCTGACTGTGAGGAGGACTGGGCTGTGAAAGCTGTTTACGTTCTCTGCACCAAAAAGAAATAGGTGGAACTTTGGGTTTCTTGAAATCTAGCCTTCCTTGATCTGGACAATTTAGCAAGGAGAAGAACGAGCACTCTTTTGAATCTCTGGAGTTCCCACGTCCTTGTGGCACTTAAAATGTACCCCTCAAATGTACCCTCTTTTTGACTGTGCTATAGTGAGGGCGGCTCAAAGCTTTGAAATCCTAGGACCAAATTAGCAACTTTTCCATACTTTTTATATAATAAATGCAACTTTTTTTTTAAGTAATTTAGTAAACAAAATAATACAATAATTGTGAAAGAAAAAAGCAGAGTTATCCTCATCAGAAGGGGTTCCAATACATCTCCATTCACTGCTGTGCTTCTATTGATCTTCCATAGAAAAATAGGTACCGTGCTCTGGAAAGCAACAATCCTGACATATAGCAAGGACTTGTAGTATAGATGTCACTCAATGTGGACTCCAGTGTATTGCTGGGGAAAAAAGGGTTACTGTGGTTATAGGCCATATGAACAGGTGAAGAGCAAGTAGCACGAGAAATTGTTTGCATCTGACAATGCTTAAACCTCCTATTAAAATCCAGCATACTGCACAAAAGTGGCAATTTTTAGAAGGGTATGGAAATTGGAGATGATTCAGAAAAGACTTGCAAAAAAAATTTTATTGCTAATGAAAGAGAAGGTTGAGAGGTGATTTGATTACGATGTTTCATTCATGAAGAGAAACAAGGAATGGGTACAAATGAGCTCTTTAATCTGGTGTTGAAAGGCATAACAAAAATTAATGGCCTGACATGGAAGCCAGACAAACTCTTCATCATTGCAGGTCTTTGGGTCATTACAGAATGTCCTTTTATGAAGCAACATGAACTCTTGGTCTTGGCAGGGATTAGAGGCTGCACTCAAATGGTTGTTACAGGACTAAGCTAATCACTTCCCTTTCCTGAGAACTTAAGCATAGCAGGCAAAGACCTCTCTTACCAATTGGTCATCTCACTGACCCAGATACAAGACAAGCAAGTTATTTGAAAGATGTTTTGTGGGTAGGTAGTTCATAAAATCAAACCATCTGCCAGCACAAGAGGATGTGTTTGTGTGACTATCCCTATCAGAACCTCTGCTTGTTCAGCAAAAGGGTGTTGAGACAGAACAGCTTCATACAGGCAGCATGATCACAACATTCTTGTGGTTACAGAACTTCATGTTATTACTCTCCTTCAATAAGTTTGTTACAACTATAAGTCTTCATTGAATTTTTGCAAGATAGAGATTTCTGCACCTTGAAAGTACATTTTTACATCTTCAAATTTTCTTTCCTACTTTTTTCTTCCCCTGATTTCCTGCTCTCACACACAGGTGGAATGACCCTCCAGTTGTCATGGCAAATAGAATTTTTCAGAAAACCAAACGAGGTTAATTTTCTCTCTCCGGAATGATGTGGTGGTCATATATGACCCTCACTTTCTTACCAGCTTCCTTCAGATTAACCACAAATGGGATAATTCTCCAAGTAACAGGGTGAGACAGAGATGTCCAAAAATGCAGGTTTCTCTAAAAATCATCTATAGGAAATTTTTACTCAGTTTGAAACTCATGGCTCCTGGATGTTATTTCTCCTTTTTGACATGGATTTGGCTTAGTTGTCTATTGCCTATTGAATTAATTGCCTCCTTGCAGGTGGAGAAATATGGACAACATGGCAGTAGAGAAAATTTGCTTTAGAATGTCTGTGCTGCTCTAGGAATGGAGTTGTCTGACAAATACAAAGGACTGAAGTGAGTGATTGGTGAAGAAAGAATGCTTTGCAGAATCTGGTGCCAGTGAAGGGAGCAGGTTGCAGGATGTTTGGAGTACAGATTTCTGAGAACTTTGTGAAAACAGAATCACAAAATTGAGGAATTTAGTTGGAAGACATCTCTGGAGGCCATCAAGTCCAACTTCCTGCTCCAAGGCAGAGACAAGGTAGATTGCTCAGGGGTTCACATGAAAGGTCTAACTGCATGTGTAAAGCTCCTCTTTAAAATGAGAATAAGAGCTAGAGACTTTTTTCTTTCCAACTCTTTTGTTATTGCTCTGAATCTCTGTGGATGTAATTCTTCAACTGTTAATTGAAAATTTGTCTTTAAGCTGTTAGAGCTCAGAAGTTTGCTTGATAGTTCTTATTGGCACTACAATGACAATGACCTCCTGATTCATAACAAGTCCTTGCTGTTGAATCCAGGCCGGAAATTCCCAGTGAATACTCTGTTTATATATCTTAGATTTAAATACCCAAATGAGACTAGAAGGTACTTCTGGATGTCAGAACAGGGGCTTCCTTCACCCAGGTGAGAAGGCTTTTTGCTGGCAGTAGGTGAATGGGCTTTTAATAGTGTAAGTAAATGAGACTGGCAGCACCACAGGTACATATATTACAGAATTATTTATGGAAATGGTGGAGTGGTGGAAAGGAACTGGACATCCTTGTCTTGCAATCCTGTATATGACCCTGTAATCAGATGGGCAAAAACTTTCTGAATCAGAGGTGCCTCCCAGACCTCAAATGCCACAGAGGATCTATCATCTATGAATTTGCATCCTTGAACTCATTTTCACTTCAAGATTTGAGATGTGTTTAACAGTTTAACTATGTTGAGTGTGCAAAATCAATTCTGGCATTCTTCACTAGCTGTGGGATAATTTTTTCAGATGTTCTGTATTGAATTCTATATTGAAATATAGTCCTTCTTATCTATTTTGCAGTCTTATATGGGTGTGAAGCATCACAGTAGTCAGCCTGTTAGATTTTAGAAGCTGCTTCATATCATAATCATCCCTACACTTTTGCTAACAGCCCCAAATTATGCTATGTCATCAGTTTGGACATGGCCTATAATGGTGAAAGTTTGCCTAGCATTGATGGAAAAATTTTGCAGATCAATCTCCACCATAATGATGTCTACTATTACTCATGGAACTGATCTACTTCCCTCATTTAGCATCCCATCTCACTGTGAAGGAATCATGAGCATGTGTTAAGCAATTAGACAGACAGGCAGGAACTCCATTTCCTAAGTTATAGATGTGTTCTTGTCAGGGCTTCCTTTCATTCCTTCCTTTAATGTTCTGGTGTCATTTGTGCCAAGAGTAGGCAGGATGTCCCTGACCCATGCTGCTTTCTAGTCTCTCTTAATGGGAAGAGACGATTCCCTTGACTGCTGGCAAGCAGGGAACAAGATGTGCATGAAGCAAAGGATATTTACTGTTGGACTGTTATGGAGGGGATCAGTAGACCTGTAGGAGATTTATGAGACTGGAAAACAGATTCATCAGAAGGAAGCAGAGAAAAAGAATAGTGCTGGTTATCCAGCTCAAGCAAGGATTCAATGATCCCCTCAAATGCTAGAGGGAATCAAGTGTGATGGGTCTCCCTAGAAAATGTTCCTGACTGAGTAGAGAAAAACCCTGTTGGGCTATCAGGAAAACTGTCCAGACTGCAGCTTGGGAAGCAGATTGGGTCCCATCTACTCTGCTGAGCCCTTTCACTGAGTGAAAGTGCTACCAGGAGAGTCATAACTGTTTCCAGATAGTCCTTCCTCATTCTTTAATTTCCATGTGCTGACTCAGCCCATAGGATCTTCCTCCCCCATTCTTTTGAATATTGAGGCTGATAATAAATAGCTGTTGACAAGGATCATGCCAGCTATTCTCTCAAGCAGCTTATTGTTATGGGATGCCAGAAATGCTAAAAAGCATTAATAGGTTCAAAAAGGACAAATCCAGAAAAAAAAAAAAAAAAAAAAACTAACTAAGAAACCAAACAAAAGAAATAAAAGAAATACCCCCAAAAAAGAAGGCAAAAAGGCCAAAAAACATCAGAAGAGTGCGTGAGAAAAATATTGCTTCTTCTGTTTTATTTCTTACACTTTTTTTCACCCCTAAGGGTATATTACTGTCTGCAATCAGACTCCAAATGGCTTAAGGAGAAACACTTGCTATAACCCACTATAGATTTTATTACATGAAACATATTTATTATAATGAGCAGACAATAGTGAATAAGATCTTAAAATACAAAGATGACCCTAGAAGAAAAGAAGAAGAGCTCATTTTTAAATATCTTGAATAAATAAAACAACCCTAATTTTATAATGATAGTGCTTTGCAAATTTAGGGCTGAAAATCTTTAGTAAAGAGATAAAAAATGTTGAACACTTCTTATAAATAATACAGCAGTAATACAGGTACTGAAAAATAAAAGGTTAATCAAATTTTAATAGTTATCGTTTCTATTGCCTTTTTAAAAAGAAATAATTCACAAAGAGTTCCTTTAAATTCCTGGAATTCTTCAGGGTAATGCTTTTGCTCAGAATGGTCTGTAGACATTACACAGTTAGAACCAAATACCTGCTTGGAGATGTAAATTGCTTTAGAATTATACGAAGAAAGGTCAAAAATGGGAGAAAATTATTTATAATCAGAAACAAGTAGAATGGCGTCCTACAAGCTAATACTAGTATGTAAGCATGTCACTGTGTCACTACACTTTGTGTCACAGTGTGTAAAAATAAAAAGTGAACTTTTTTTCTTTTTTCCTTGGATACCACTTTTGGTGCTTTCTGTTATGTCTAAAATTCTTTGACTTGGTGTGTGTCTACTTTTTTTCCTTGTTCCAGTGCATCTGTTCAGCAGGCTCTAGGAGACACCAGTCAAACACCTAGCTAGCCTTTTTCGTGGTAGTTAGTTGATTAACTTGAAAGCAAATTCTAAAACATCAAAGAAACAGACTGAAAGATATTTCAGGCCATTTTAAGAGTGAATGACAAGATTTTGTTTCTAGATGAAATTTGTTCATAAGTACTGTATACGCTATGTGCTGGCTTTCTCAGGCATTGCTGAGAATTATTAATTTCACATCAGCTGTTCCAGCCTTGATTTTCACAGATATTTTGCCAGTTAACTGCTGCCTCATAATCCTCCCCTTTCCAGATGGAAATAAAGTAATTGCTGGCTAAGTTTCCCTCAGTGGGCTGCCAACATGAAACTCCCAATACGTGTTCAGTGCTAACAGGAAAATTGCCCCCTTAGTGCTGTGAATAATTTTAACTTTAATACTCCTTCTTTATTTATCATAATATTTGCTCATATTTCTAAAGTAAGCTTGAATATTTGATTCCATCTTTTCTTTTCTGAATAATAACAGAGCCCTTAGAAAAACAACTCTATATCATAAGAAAAAGGTTCAGTAAGAGCTCACAAGGACTCCATTATCAGGAGACACTTGCAAAAGCCATTTGTGTGAGGTGGAGACTTGACTGAGTTTTGTCACCTGAGAATTGTGGGTTACTGTGCATACACTTGGAGTGTTTTCACTACTTTTATAAAAATAGCTGGTTTTATGATTTTGAATGGGAATAACCAAAAAAAGAGAGCATTCTTGTGTAAAAGAAATTTTTATTGAGCATGAAAACCACTGGAAATAAAACTAACTCAGTATAGTTAACCACTGGCTTGCCAGTGCATCTGGTAAAAGTGGTTGTAAAGGCACGTATCTCACACCTGAATGATGACAGAGAATTCGGATTAGCTTTTCTGGCTCCACTGCTATCCCTAGCTACTGTTTTGTCACTAAAGTTCCTCTGACAAACTAAATCAGACCAGGGCATGGGGTTGAGCACTGGCATGCCATCATCTGCAGTGTTTACCTTTGAGTTTGCTCTGGCATGAGTTTGACCAGGTCAGCTGATACTCTTCCAGACAGCCCCCAAGGTACAACTCTGGGACAGCATTTTCCAGTAAGAATCTGGGATGCAACCACCCTGTCTGAGGAAGGAAGGGAGGGAGGGAGGGAGGGAGGGAGGTAGTTTGTACAGCTCTGTGGAGGAAAGCTGTCTGTGCCTCCTGGTCTCAGGACCTGAGGAGGCAGCCACAGGCTCTGGAGCTGGGCTCCCTCACAACAGGCAGTGCCAAAGTCTGCTCCTTCAGAGTCACACACCTTTTCTTTCTTTTTTTTTTTTTTTTTAAAGTCTATCTGAGATGGCAGTTATCACTTCTATAGCACTTTGTTGTTTTGCTCATTGGTACTCACCTGGAATGTGTGAGATTTGGGTTCAATAACCTCATCAGCTCAGCCTCAGGGTATCCAAAACCAATAACTCTTTAATATAAAAATACAGAAGCTACTCTTGAAGTGAGAAGTGGAATCTAGTTCTGCCCACTCCCAGATGAGTGCTGTAGGCACCAGGCCACAGAGTCATGTTCCCTCTTGCACTCCCTCTCACATCTTCCTTGGATATATTGCATTCTTTCCTCTGCTGACACAGGGTTTCAACAGGACCAGCCCCCTCCTTTCCCAGCTGTGTGGCTTGTGGTTAATGCAGACTCCCGGGAGAGGAGAGCTGTGCCTCTTTATCTTTTCAGATGGAGAATACTGACTGAATCTCAAACACTTCAGCCTCTAAGGAATATACAGAAAGGGAGGTGGTGGCACAGGCATTGCCCTTCTTTAGGAGGAGGGTATATGCTGTCATGGAGTGGGCCGTCCAGCAAAGTCCCTGCACACTTGTGTGGTGGCACAGGGCAGCTGCTGCTCTCTGGTCTCTGTCACACCATGGCTGCACACACGCCTCCTTCTCCGATGGGGCAATTTCTGGGTGCTTCTCCCAGGGAACTTTCCAGTCAGGCACAGAGACAGCCAGTTAACACCAATGGCTGGAAGGTGAATATGGGTTGCTGAGGCTGAGGTTTGGATCTGTGCCACATCTGCCCAGGCTCTGCCAGGACACTTATGACTTGCTGGGTATTATAGCCCCTCCCCTTTAGGAGGTGGAGAAACATCTTCACATCCTGGCAAGTTGTTCTTGTTGCAGTTGCTTGCATTTTTATAAATTTGCCTATTTCCTTTTTTGGTTTTGGTTTGGTTTGGTTTTTTTGGTTTGTGTTTTTTTTTCCTTATGTTATATTCTTAAGAGGGCACCGTTTAACCAAGAACCTCTAATATCAGATATCTTCTCCTTGTACAGATGCTTGCAGCCAAGGATTAGTTCTGTTCTTAAGTCTGGTCTACTTAAACAGATTCTAATCTGTAAGTATTTCACTGCAAGACTTATTTCAAGGCCTGTGATTCCATCACACACTGATTTCAACATGGTTACCTGGGATTGAATGGTTTAGATTGTGATTTCTTCTTAGATTTCCAGATTTATTTTATGTAGTCAGGAGGTGGGAATATCATAGTAAGAAATAACAGCTAAGCCTGTTTTTATTTTATATTATTTATTCTGTGAAACAAAGTCTTTGGGCTTTCAGATTAAAATTAACAGAATTCTGCTATCTGATGGGTTTTCAGAATTTAACATGAAATTAGTAAGTAACAATTCAGTAGCTGAGATGGAAAGAGTTCCTGTAAAAAAAATTTTTCTCACAGAAAATATAATTTAATTGTCACAGTTAGCTAAGTGCACCAGCGTCGAATGGGAACTGAAAGTGAATTGACCTCTTGCCCAATCAATTTTTACTCTGGAGAATGACTAAAAGACAATGTTGATGAGGTGCAGAAAGATTGCACTTATGTTTTCTCTGACAACGAGGTCTTTCAGTGCAAAATGTCGCAATATAATAGCAGTAGAAACCTATATATTCTCAATAAAACCTAAAATTTGTATACTTCGTTGTGTGTGCTCAAGTATGCAACTTAATACCTAACACATGCATTTTTAAATACGCACTGAGTATCTATTATACATCCTATAATAAAACTGGAAGCAATAATGCCACTTAAAAGCATAATATACTTGAAAATTAGAAATACTTTATATTAGTTTGTTTCTTTTATTCAGGAACCATGCAAACGTAGGTGCATATATTTCTGTCCTGAATTTCTGTGCGCTTTTTATGGTCACGGCACCCTGAAGGTTATAGTGATGATTTTGAGCATGCTTATTGGACTGCCAAACCTCCTTCTGGTAAGAAGCAGGAATATGACTCCACTTTCTGCTTTGGAAAACCTCACTCTGAATGTAGAATCTGTGGTCACAAACACAAGATGCTGAAACATTTTTTTCCCCTTACTATGGATTTCTCTTAAAAGTGCTGTGAAGAAAATATGCTGATCATCTATAGGAATGATTCAGGACCCTTCTTCACTGTACTTTAAGACATGATGCTTTGACGTAACCACAAAGTACAAAATGTTTTCTCCTGTTTTGCAATACTTTCGTGCCCTCTCAGTTACATCCCCTTCATGTGATTTTTAATCTGTAAAAACTCTGTGGTGAACCACATAAAATAATTTACTATGGAAAAGAATTGTACATCACAAGTGGCAAATTGTTGAAGAGAATGTTTTACCATGAAAACTTAGAACTTGGAAGAATATTTGGCAAACAACAACCAAATAGTAACTTCTAAGTATTCACACCATTTTCGCGGAATTAAATTTATTTCCGTGTTACACTGAAATTTATCATTGCATTATTTGTTTGTTCATGTCCTTTATGTGAGGTCAGAGTTTTGTGAATCTTCCTGTCTGAAACCTGTTTACCGGATCAAGTATACAGTCCTCAAGGAGAAAGATTCAAAATAAAACACTGGCATTAAAATATATTTTTAAAGGAAAATTGGAAACAGTGTTGGGACTAAAGTGCCTTAGTGTCCCACCAAAATATGTTTCATTGTAAATTTTCCAATTACTTCCAAAAAGATAGCAATAGCAAGAGTTTCCATGCGCTTATATATCTTTAGGATCTATAAGTCATGTCATCAACTTTCTTGGTCAGACATCTTAATTTAACATGTCTGCTTTCTTTTATTATGTGTTTAACATATCTTGAAAATGAGTTTCCTGATTTTTTGGGTGGTTTTTTTTTGGTGTGTTTTTTTTGGGGGAGGGGTTGGGTTTTTTTTTGTTTGTGTGTTTGTTTGGGTGGGTGGGTTTATTTTGGGGTTTTTTTTTGTGAAAACTAGTAAAGAAGAAATCCAAACTCAGGTTTTGAGAAATGGTTTAATCATTTAATCATTATCAATTAAAGTTTATAACACTGCTGGATTTTCTTTTCATCTAGCCTTCTCTGTTTTGCTCTCACTAACTATTCTCTATCTGGTACTCAAGAGAATGTCTGGAGTAGCAATATTATTTGCTTAAAATGTCAGATGTAAGATCACATTACTAGCTATAGCAATCTGGTTTTCAGTCCTTACTGTGTGCTACTGAAAATCCTACCATGGAAGTAACCGGAATGCATGATATTGTTGCCATACTTCATGTTCCCCAGGAAATTCAGCTTTATTAAATATATTACATTCAGGGTGAGGTTTTAAAGAGACCTCAATCCAGCCTTCAATCTTCATCTGTATTCTTAGATAAGTTGCTAAACTCATTTGTGAACACAATCTATGTAAGCAGCACATGCAAACCTGGTGGGTAGATGCCTGAGTTTTTAGTTGGTTGCATAAACCTGTTTGTCTTGACAGGTTTAATTCATATGTCCACTTACTAAAGAGAACCATTTAAAAGCTTATTTTAAGAGCATGTGCCTCAAAGTGATATCATATTTGTTTTATGACTATCATGCTGCTAAAACATGATTCTTTTTCTACAGTTGAAATTAATGAATGTATGCAATGGTAGAAACATTTATTTCAACTGTAAAAATTTACTTTATTATTGGTCAAGGCCTGTCAATCAAATTGACTTATTATGCACTTAAAACTCATTAGCAGTAGAATGCTGTAGTTGTACATTTCAAATGACTGATGACTAGAACTGTGTGAAATTGCTACTGAATTTGTCAATTATTGTGTGAAGTGTCCATTGTAGAGATAGATTTTCGCTCAAAAAATCATGGCTTTAAAATAATCTCTAACAGTCCAAGGTTACCTCTTGTGATTATAGTATGTCCCTCTTTTGCCCTTTCTCTTTTTTTCTGCTCCTTATCCTCTGAAGTCCCAATGGGACTTCTTTGTGTGGCAAGATGAAGGAATAAATTGATTTGCTGGGGACACTGTGGGACAGCAAAAATCAACTGCTTTTATATTTGGGGTGCTTGGAAGGGTAACTGGACCAGTGGATCAATCCTGGTGCACATTTTACTGATAAATGACCTTATGCACTAGAAATCAGAACTGTGAATTTCACTAATGCAGAAGGAGCAGCTGCAAAGGAGCTTGTACCTTTGTTCTGCAACAGCCTTCTGGTCCTTTCTGGTCAGGATGAGTGGAGCAGGATTTGAACTTTTTACTGAGCTAATGATTAATACAAATTCCAGTGTTTGCCATATTGCCCACTTCACAATTAATTAAATTCCCTTGGAGACAAATTGGAGAAGCATTGTATATCTTGGCCACAGACAGTTTTGTGTGGCCAAAACAGTAACAGTTCCTGTAATTTGTCTATGATATAATGAAATTAAGTGATTTAAATAAATTAAAAATGGACTGGATTCAGCTTTCAGTAATTACAAGTCACTGAAGGACTGATACAGCAGAAAATAGCTTTTGTGGCTTCTAGCCCAAGCAAGCTCAATGGGACTCTTACTTTTGTCTAGCAGAGATGTGCTCTGGCAGCTGAGGAAGCTATATTCCATCTAGTAGGTGTAACACTCTAGGAACTGGAAGCAGAGCAGTTATCTTCTGAAAAAAACCCAAATTTTCAGTGGATAACATGTAAAGGATGTAGAGGTGTATTCTTGGGAAGTTTTC
The DNA here is from genome assembly GCF_901933205.1 of Camarhynchus parvulus. Lineage (NCBI taxonomy): Eukaryota > Metazoa > Chordata > Aves > Passeriformes > Thraupidae > Camarhynchus > Camarhynchus parvulus. Next base: position 88,988,247 of record NC_044572.1, on the reverse strand, counting down.
TCAATAGATTTCCATCCTTACATACAGCCAATTTTTTCTTCCCTTACATTGAGATGCACGATTAAAGAAACAGCTGTAGAAATCATTGTTGAAGGCATCTGTTTCCAGACAGTAGCCAAAAGAAGAATAGTCTCACTCCTTAAAAATAATCTTCCAGTTTGAAGAAGAGAGGGAAGCTGAGAGTACCAGAAGTGTTTCAATATGCTGAATCCTCCTCCCTCACATACCCATCTGGTAGGCAAGCAACTCTATTTTTCACATACAATGCTAGCATCCTAAAATATTAAATACTATAAAATACTATAAAATACTATAGCTAATAAATAGCTATTAAATACTATAAAATACTATAGCTTGCACTGAAATATTTTGGGTGAAATTTTCTGGCAGCGCTCTTATTCTGACTGCCAATTGGTTTTTTTTGCCACAATTCTGATCCCAAGGAAGCCAAAAGTATTAACATACTCCGAAAGGACACATTTATTCCAAATAAGCAGACTGAAGGACTTGTAAACATGTTGCATTAATAGGTCTACCTCAGCAAACCACTGGTTTCCAGAGGATGAGTGGTACCATAGATAGAAGTTATCTCAGAACTGGCTCCTTTCTTTTTCTGAGAATCCCCAAGCCATTGTCAGAAACAGGATGCTGCCATGGTCACCCTTCTATCAGACACAACATGAAAGTTCTGCTGACACCAGGATCATTATTATTGTCTTGTTAAAAGTTACAAAGGTGAAATTCTTTACTGTAACAATTATAGGGATGCCAGCTTTAGTATTAGATAGTTATTACTTATTCTGTAGGGTCATTCTAACATGAGTTTCTGTTTAGATTAATTGTCTAAGAATATTTCTTCCTCTAGGAAAACAAACAAACAAACCCAAAACTAAACAATAACAAAACAAACAAACAAGAAAAAAACAACCCATAAAAATGACTTAAGGAGTTTTGTCTGGAATTCTTTAAAAGCAGGTCTCAAAACAACATCAAGTTTAATGAATGTAGTCTAGCCAAGGAAAAATATTTTAACAGAGAAATGGAAATTGTCATTATTAGTAAGTTATACTGATGTTTCCCACTTTTTAGTTGAGTCTTATATAACTAGTATGTTTTAGAATAGAAAACACATCAGTGAACTCTCATATTTCATTTTTCATTTTGCTTTTAACATATTTTTGGGAAGGAAGAGGAAGATTCAGAAAGATTTGCAGCATACCTTGGCTGAATTTTAGTTGGATACTGATGCCACACCAATTTTTAAGTGACAGACGTGATGAAACCAAGCAAAATGTTGGGGCATGTACAACTGTTTACCTCAGCCACAACAACACTACTCTGCAGAGAAACGAGAAACTGTAGAGTTTCACAAGGTTCCCTATTAAAGTCTGAGATACAGATATATTTTATCCATATTACAGTGTAAAGCAGTGCTACACCCAAAGACTTAGCTGGTTGAAAATGTAAGCACTCAGGCTAATTTATTTTGGGATTATGGGCTTGACTTAAGCACATATGTACAAACCCATGCACTGCGAATTTGGTGAATCACAATGATATCTGCTTTACTGACAGCAAATAGAGCTGTTCAGGATGTTAAGGCAGGGAACAGGAGGAACTGAGCAAGAGGAAGCCAGGCCCAGTCCCAGGCAGGGAAAAGGTCTGGGGGTTCTGGTGCTGTTGCCTCACTGCCCTCATTTGCTTTGCCCTCAGTGATGGCACTCCAGGTGGATGCCCCGTGCACGAGCTGTGCTCCTTCCTGGGCAGGGCAATTCAGCATGCAGGAGGATTCTCCCTTTGGAAGGCAAGGGCTACCCAGCAGCCACACCAGGACACCTGCCTGGTGTTGAACTGGTGACAAGGAACTCCCTGATATATCTGTGCTGCATTTTGAGGGCAGGCAGTGGTCAGGACCTTCCATCCTCGGTGTGCCTGGTAGCCGAGAGCTGCTCCAGACATGCCCAAACAGGCTGCTCATGGGCTGCCTGCAGGCTGGCCCTAGGCAGCCTGACAGGCAGTGGTGTGCAAGGGAGAGTACATGTGAGTCAGCTGCTCGGGTGCACTCCTGAGACTGCTTTCTAGCAGCAGGGTAGAAGCAGCTAATGTAGGCAATTATAACAGGAGTGAATCTTCACCTTTCTCAAATGAAAAAGACTCGAAGCAAATCTCAGATCTGAAGACTGACCTCTCGTTTCAGACTCTAGTAGGATGCCTTCCTACCTGCAAAGGACAATCACAACTAGCCAGAGAGAAAAGATCTGACTGTGATGTTTAATGCTGTACAGGGTCTGGTAGCCTCTAAAACAGGGAAAAAAACAGGAAAAAAAAAGTAATTTTTTCTTTGAAATGAAAACTGCTAACCCAGACCTGAAAAACCAGAACTAATATTTTATACTGCAATGCTCTCACGAGGTGACAGCAAGCTGATTAAAAAAAAAGCAAACCAAAAAGAGAAACTCAAACACAACTCAGGTCCCCAACATATATGTAATATACACATATTTGTTATTGTTTGAACTTTAGTATGATTTTCAGTGAAGTTTCACTTAAGTTGCTCTAAATGCTTTAAAGCAATAAATCAAAAGTATTTCATCCCACTGAGAGAATTCTTAACAAAAGAAAGAATAAGGAAATTAAAAAGTGTAACTCTAGGAAAAACACAGACATTACTTGTTAGCTGTTTAAGAACAACAAGGGTCTACAAACAAGTACAAATGGCAGCTTTTTGAATAAAAAACATAATAAGCAATAATTAGTATCTTATAGCATGATAGCCAAAGGCAGTGACATTTGAACAGCATGTCTTCTCTAAGCTTAGCTAGCTTGGTAGTGCATATCTGCAAGTGCTTAGCCATGTTAACATAAACCCTCATTAGGCAGGATTAGGCAAGAAACAGTGACAAACAGGGTGGACACTAACCCTCTGAGGAACCAATTCAGGCACTACACACTAATTATCCTTTTAAATTACTTTAGGATTCAGGGAATGAATATCAGTGTATGTGTATATGACTACATGGGGAATTGTGTTTTACATACTACAACCTGTTTGTATTTTGCAACAGTTTTAAACTTATTTCTGCCCCATAATCCACTGTCAAAACCTTAAAGTGTTTATTTTTAAGAATTATAGGGTAATGATGAATCAAAATATGATATTTAGATGTTTTACCTTGTTCAGGGCAAAACGTCCAGGAGCTACTTCTGATAAGTGCCTATTAGCAATCCATTTTGGAAAAGCAGGTTAGAAACAGCAATAGCTCCAAGCTCAAATAATGTGAAGTTCAGTAGCTTTCTCTGTAGACTCCATTACCAGAAATCCCAAGTAAGGATAACTTAAAGAAATTACAGAAGCAATTGCTGACTCAGTGAATTGTACTTTGACTTTTGTTTGTTGATTCCTTACCTTCTTTTCAGGTGTTGAATTTATTATTTTTTAGCTGTAGTTATTGTAGTTATTTGTAGTTATTGCAGTTATTTGTAGTTATTGAAGTTATTTGTTGAATTTTCTGCTAATATTTTTCTGCAAAGTAGAATTAACCCTCCTACAGTTAGAAGGATTAGTAAAAGGGTTAGAATTAACCCTCCTAAATTAATCCTCCTACAGTTCTTAAACTATCTTGCTGTCATGAAGGTAAGCTACCACAACAAACCACAATCATATTCTGGATCTATAATGTTGATTAGATGATATTTATTTTTAAAGCAAATAAATATAAAAACTTTGGTTATAGTGATGCTAAATGTCTCATAAAAATTTTATTAAAGGAACATGATTAAAAGAAAAGGGATAAAAAGGTGATAAAATAGTGAATTCTTCCTCTATGTACTTGACAAAACTTAATTTTTACATTTATTGGCTCTTTATCTTTCCCTTTTACCACTGAAATTCTTTCTTAAAAATAATCTGAGTTATGTTATTTTGTGAATGTCATTTTGTGAATGTCATTTCATTACAAGTGTTAACAAAACAAATTTAAAATATAAACTTTGGCAGAAAAAGTTAATAGGGACTTTTCTTTTAAGTAAAGCTTAAAATGCTTTGAAGCATTTTGCTTTGGACCAATTCACTTTACTGTGGTCTTATTTGGCTTCTTTGAACAGTAAAAAACAGTGCACCAGAAAGGGTTTTACATCTCAAACTAAAGTTAAGCAATTAGAAGTAATATTACTAAAATATGGCATTGCTTTTTTATAGCATAACAATGGGAACATTTCAAAGCGCTTGCAGGTGCAGAAGTTTGAGCTTAATTTTTTGTCACTAATTTTCATTAGTCAAATTTTCAAAGAAAGCTTATTTATGTTAATAAATACGAGTGACAATATTTTTGTATGCTATTTGACTAATTTTATAAATGTAATTTCAGTATGGATCTGCATTACTTACAGACAAAGAATTAATCAGAACTGCCCACAAAAAAATCTCATATGCTCCTTTTTGACTCCATTAACATAGAATAAAATTCTAGTCTGCTCACTTCTGACATCAGTGTTACTTTAGATTTGTCTTTTACAAAATTTGTACCGTGAGCTGAAAGAAAAAGAATTGAGAACGTTCCCTCTTTCAAGATCTGTCTGTCAGCAAATTAATTTTAAAAATTTTTGTTTCTCACTCTTTCTGAATTAAGTAATGAATTTGACTTCATGGACCAGAAATTCAACAGAAATAAAACAGCAGCAACATATACACAGAACCCAGATGTATACAGAGAAACAGAACCTCTTTTATTTTAGCCCAGTAGCTAGGAGGTAAAAGGCATTTATTAGTACTAAATGTAGTAGGCATGGCCCTTAGTCTGGTATCTATAGGAATATTATGCATGACCATATCTGTGGAAGAGAGGAGAATCAGGATTAAAATGGGGATGGAAAGGTGGTTGAGAATGAAAGAAGGAAAATGTAGAATGCCCTTTGGTAGAATCCATTATCCTAAACCCCAGTCTTGGGAACATGAGAACACCCTTGGCATAAACATTTGTGTTGAGGTCAAGTGGGATTAGAAGAATGTATATTTGGATGCCTGGGGCTATGTCACAAAAGAAAATATTAATTAAAAAAACAAGCTAGAGATTTTACTTGCCCTCAAACTACATTTTCTTTTAATACATTCTTTGGCTTTTTACAGTCAGTGGACTTGATTTTGATCTCACTTGTATTGGTTTAAATCAGAATAAGTCAGTATAAACCAGCACATTGTTCTGATATCAAATCAGCCTAAACAAGGGGAGAGTCTTAAAGTATGTTGCTTCAGTGCAGCTGGCTAAAACAGGGCTGCACTTGCATTTAGTGAAAGTTAGGATTTAATAGCACTAATCTGCCATGTGAAAAAGAGGCTGCTTGTAGGGCTAAGTTTCATAAAGTGCTTGGCTTGGATTCAGGGCTGAAGCCTCTGGATCCCTAAAAGTGTATGTAGCATGTAAATCACCTCCTGGGCTTACATGAGGCTTCAGGACGGGTTAACAGTAGCAGGTGGGCATGGCTAAACCTTAAGAATTTACTTTTTTGGAGGACTTCTTCCCAGTTTGATCTAGGGATATACGAAGGTTTTCATGAATCAAGCCTGCAGTGTTCAGTTAGAAACTCTGCTGAAGACAATGGCAACCTTTGATTTCGTCACTGTCTATCTAAATTAGGAAAAGATGTTGCTTATCTGACCTGACCTTTTCCTAATCTCCATACGATAACAGTTACAGGTTTTCTCTCAAATGAGTTGGTCAAGATCAGTTAACCACCTGGCCTCAGCTCTGTTGCCACAGGACCCATTATTTTCTCAATTCCAAGATATGCTGCTGTGTGTTTGTGCTTGCTACTTAGGAGAGGCTTTAAAGAGCCACAGCAGCTAAAACAACAGATCCTCAGGACTTGTAGGCTCTGGACAGAACAGAAACATATTAAGTTGCTGCGGGAGTTGAACTGGGATAGGTAAAGGAACCAACATGTTTCTTGCTAAACAGGGAGAAGAAAAGATGAGAACAAGAATAGCTTGATCAGAGACTTGCATCTGTTTGGTTATTAAAGTTGAAAAAAATATTTCTATGCAAATGTAAAAATATATATATTTTTTACAGTGTGATGTCAAAACATAAGATTTATTGCTGTACTACTAAACAAAAGTTTGGCGCATAGACTGCAAAAATGTGATTCCATTTTGTACTTGCTTAAAGCAAGTCTTTCCATCTGTTTAAGGATTTGCCTTATATTTCATAGTGATTACAGGGAATAATAGAAAAACACATTCTTTTAACATTTTGTAGATTGTACTGACTTATTTTAATAGTAAAGTGTAATAATGCATCATTAGCTGATGAAGAGACTGCCTCAGGAGGAACAATGAAAGAAAAGAAAATATTTGAGTGCATTCTTACACTACTTCCATTAAACAGGTTTGAACTAAATTCAACTTGAGTATCATTAGTTGAAAAAACTCATATTTTCAAGCTAGAGAAAGTATAGTGCATTAAATAGATTAGTTGATCATTATTTAGAAACCAAATAGCTCAATAAACACTTAATTTTCCTAACAGAACTGATATTCAACTTGGCAATTTGTATAAACAATATGTATGTTCTTAATGTATATGTTTATCTACAATAGTAAACATAAGCAACCTTTTGCCTATCATATAATGCCCCTAAAGGCATTATGGGTTAACAGTGATTTAATCCCCTTATGCATGCATAATATGACAAGCTTTGCATAAATGATAATAAATAATTGGTATATATAAATAATTCATCATTTATTTTTGCAGTAGAAATAGAATTCGTAGACATATTTTAAACAAAGGGAATAGCAAACATGATCTCAATCAGAAAAGGGGTTAAATCACATTACACAAAACAATGTTTCAAATAATCAAGACTCATACATGCAGCATATTTTTTTATTTCTTTCATGCTAGTCTATTATATTGCCAACTTGTTCTCAAGTACGGAACAATACATATTTAGCACTATCATAAAATAATGGAAGAAATAAATGCTACATTGGGCATTTAATCCAAAACAAGAGGGAATAATATGTCAGAAAAAATAAATGTATATACTGTGCTCTCTAGAAAATTGGACATTTTGGTGGATTTTATTTTTTACCCTGGAATCAGTTCTGCTGATTTGGAGAGATTCCTATAGGCCTTCCTGTGCAGCTAATAGCTGATAAAATTCTAAATGTAATTTTTTAAAATAGTAATTTCTTATTTAAAAACATTTCTGTGATTACACAATAAATTGTTAATTCGATTAATTTTTTCATGACATAATGTCCTAAAAAAGGGGGAAAATGCAGTGTTACTCTAAATGAGGAACAGTTTTAATAGTTAAGAGTCATTAAGATTTCAGGATTCAGTGAGTACAGCTGCAAATTAACTTTAAGAATGTAATGCCATCCTTATTCAGCAAGGCAGTCAAATATGCACTTAAGTTAAGCACATGCATCAATCTCATTGACTTTACATTATTCTCTCCAGAGTATATTTCTTTTCATTAGGAAGACACTGGCTCTTAACTACCATCAAACTGCCGACTTAACTTGCTTCAATAAGTCCCTGTGAAGCTCCTCAAAGTCTTCTCTAATTTTGACCAATATAAAGAGCACTGGCATTTGCAAATGTTCGCATGTCATTTCATGTCATTTCTTAACCCTTTCTACTGAAAATCGTGTTTGTACATATATATATATATAGTAGGAGTGATCACAGCATTATAAAGAGATTAAAAATCCTGTGGCAAACGAAAGCCCCCTCAAGTTATTGTGCTTGCTTTTCCCACTGATATTAAAATGCTGTTGGTTTAGGAAGTGTGAGATACCTAGCTATTAATGTACTACTCTCTATCAAAAAACACCATTATACCTAGATTCTAACTTTTAGCTATTTTCAAACCAAAAGCAGCACGTGACCTCTCACCTCATGACTGCTTAAATATCATACAAAAGCAATGATAGGTATTTTGAAAGTGCAAGTTAATATATTTCTGTTATTTCCTTGTAAAGCAGAGAATTGTGATGTGCGCAATTTCGCCTTTGTTACTATCATGTCATGGCCACTCATTTGTTTCATTATACATTATTCATTACTTTTCATTAGTTTCAACCAATTTCCTGATATTAATTCATAAATCCCAGAAGTTTCCCCACTTCCCATTTAAAATTAGATAAGAACTCTTGATACTATCTGATATAGTCACAAATTTAAATAAAATATTGCCTTTTTTTTTGCTTTTGTTTTGCTTGCAGCTCACCTAGAATTTAAATGTTTTGGTTTATTATTTTTCTTGGACCTCTCTCCTGACACTGCAGCATCTGACTATGCTCTAAAAGGCATAAGACTTAAAAAGCTTCTTGCTTAAATCCAACATATCAAGTCTCAACATTCCTTCTCATTTGCCACCTGACCCCAGAGCCATCCAAAATCCATAGGTTTGTTTTTTCTTATGAGTTCAGATGCCTTCACATTGAACTGCCTGTCCCTGGGCCCTGCAAGAACTGCCCCTTCTCGAGCGATTCACTGGCAGTTTAGGCACTCAGGTAATACTGGAGAGCTTTCAGGCTCATATTTCCTCCCCCTGCTACACCCAGAGTAGTAGACATTTTTCTGGAACATGTAATGATTTGGCCCACTGCGAAGGGCCACAAATGCAACAAATAGCAATTGGCGCCTGTTATCCAACAGCTTTGTGATCAGAGCATACACACAGGATGTAGGGCACCTGTGTTTCATTTCTTCCTCTTCTTGTGGATTGTCTGCACCAAAGCCTACGATTTATGTGCAGAAGCTGTGGTTGTGATTGTTTGTGCTGCATACCATGTGGTGCGGGGTAACAGATAATTTCAGTAATCAGAAATAGTGAAATCACAATTCTGAGGCAAAATAATTTCAGATTTGGCTTCCAGCCTCTGATGCAGTGCACATTTCACCATTCCTACGAAATGTGATTGGATCAGGGGGTGTGACCTGCTCATGCTGTCATGCTTTGCAGCCTGTCTGTGCATTCACCTGAGTATTGAAAAATAGATCATATCTCTTCATTTCCAGGAAAGAACTGGGATCATATCCCATACGTCGTGTTGTGTGAAACAAACATTAATGAGAAAGCTTCTTTTTCCTGATATTTTACAGAGATCAGTTCTCTAAGACAGGGCACCACTGGACCAAAATGAAAAACCAGTGCACAAAATGTTCCAGGCATGGTGCATTGGGGAGTGGAGGTGGTGGAACCAAAGCAATGAAGGTTTGTATGGGTGCAGCTCCACAGCATTTTGAAACTTAAAAAATATGCCTACTCCTCCTTCCATCTTCAATGTCTTTCCTTCTGGTGAGTTGCAGAGTCAGCTGTCTAACATGATAGAAAATAAAAAATGTCTTTTTGCTTTCCTTGGGGAGTTAGTTCTCTGCCAGGAAGAGAAATCAGTGAGCTCAATAGTTGCACAAACATCAGAGTGCAAAGAATGGGGCAGCAGAGTGTGTACAAGCAAGCAGTGGAGAAAAATGGTGAAATAACTGTTGGATCAACCCAGCAAGTATTCCCTAGCTTCACCCTGAGGTCAAAGCACAACCTGCTTTCAGTGCCTCCTGTTGACAAGGGTAAGGAGTTACTTGCCAGTAGGGTGTTGCTTCCATTAAAATAGAAGCTGAAGAGTAGCAGGAACGTTCCTTGAAAGTTTTTGCTCCTGATATACCTCAACTGTGCAAGAACAATGTCTTGATTTTCAAAAAGGAAAATTAATTTTAACTTGAAATCCAAGTAATATTATTCAATGCAGTTATCTATATCAAAATGTACCTAAACAATATTTTATTAATTATCTCTAGAAGTTAACTTTCAATATAATTAGTAGTAGCTGCTAATGTCTTTGCTTTTCCTGGACATCTTTGCTCTAAGAATAGGAAAATAAGTAACATTTTGAATAAGGGCATTAAAATTATGTGCAAAGAGAAAACCCTGAGTAAATATCCAATTTAAGTTGAATGTTCTCTTACATTGATCACTTCTTAAGTGGTTTTTTTCCCTTGAGGTATGCTGAATTGCAATATTCAATAAAAAATACCCAAATCATGCAGCAATAAGTAAGAGCACACATGTAGGTTAGCATTTGGCCTCCACAGTGGCTTTTCCCCTCAAGTATTATTTCTGTCTTAGCCATCTAAAAAAAAACCAATGCAATCATGGACGCCACTTACAACCTACACAGTGGAAATTAGAGCCTTTCAGGGAAAAGATATTTGGCTGATAAAAACCTAGCTCCTTAAACTTTGGTGCGACATAATATTTCTTTTGGCAAGGGGTCACTGGTGCTCAGCATACATCATCACTAACTTATTAGATCTTGAGGCAATTAGCTGAAAACAAACAGAAGAGACAAGCCCTGTATTGAGCTATAGAAACCAGAAGAAAATAGCCCATGGCACTCCATTATTCCAGAGCTTCATCAAAGGCTATGCACTGGCTGCAGTTTAAAGAAAGGAGAGTATTGTTTTCATGTAACATCTATACAGTATTGGGACTTTACCTTGTTATTTTTCTCCTGCTTCAAGTTACATCCAAACTTGCCTTGTTATAATAGGGCAGTGGAAAGAACTTCTCAGTTTCTACCTAAAACAGTATATGCAATGTGTTGCTTGATTAGCTAAGGATTAAAAATCCAATTAGATCCTCCCTTTTCATGGGAAATCACATGAGGAATTTTGAGAAATATTACTGAAAACCACTGTGAAATGTGATTGACTATGAAAACATGCAACAAAGATATCTAAGAAACCCATAGAATCATCTAAGTAAACTGACCTTTACCTTTTGTAATGTAAATATGTATTTCTGAATTCCAGAAATTAGTTGAGTGATATATTTTACTAGTTTCAATTAGAAATAACTTTTTTTCCCCTACAGAAAAACATAACCATTTAAGAGAAAATATGTGTTACTGTAAGCATGACCCAAGTAAAAGTTAAGCTACTATTAATTTTGTGGTTTTTTTCAGTAGTGTGCTATACAGAGTGTTAAATATGGTGCTAAATTACAGAATGTGGCTTCGCTTGTATGTAGTAAAGAAGATTTATGATACTAGAAATGAGCAATTCTTATTTGAAACAAAAAATATTTTTTTACCAAATGAAAACTTAGTTGATTGTTTTCAGAGGAGGAAAATGATTGTTAGAGGCACCTGGCTGTACTTGCCATTTGTTTATTTTCTGGCTGTTTAATAAACAATGTGTATGCCAATTGAACTATACTGGAATCTTGCATACTACTGGTTTACTTTAAGCCCAGCAAATCTCTAAATTAATTTGCACTTTAAGAAGCTACATGTTTTAAGGTAAAGCTTTATAATACTTAATGTAAATTTCTGGGAAATCTTTTATTGAGAGCACTGAAAGTATTTTAAATATGCAGAATGCCAATATTACCTTCCTTAGATCTTCTTTGTTTTTTTCTTCTCCACCCAGAATGAAAACAAACCAAGCCACTCCAAACACATAAACTGAGATTCTTGATGATATAAAGTCCTTCTTTGTATCAGTGTTAAATTCTGAACTTAGAGCCAACAAAATCTGTCTCTGAAGACTTGTAACATGATGGTGTAGAGTGTAGGATGAAGAGCAGCACTATCATTTTAGCCTCTTCCCCACTTTCCTCTAGATTAATGATGAAATGATTTGTAGACTACTTGCTCCTGGTGTAGGGTGTGCCTCAAATCATTCTGCACTCTCTTGGCTTCTGGATCCAGCCTGTGAGGCAATTAAGAGCTACTGTTCTTAATTATGCTGAAAAGCTACGAACAGATTAAAAGTAGGCAGAAAAGGCCATCACAGTGGTATTTATTTCAGGATGTCTCATCTGTATTTCACTTCTGAGACAAGACTGAGGCTATAAAACTTTTCTGTGTTCTGTATTAAAAAGGAAAAGCCATTTCCTTTCTCATATGGGAATGTAGAGAGATGCATAATTGGATAAAAAAGACAATGCTGAACACAAAGTATGACTTTTAGCCTTCTTTATAATTCATGTTTGCAGAAATTGCAGTGCTTAAAATAAAGCTAAAGAGGAAGAAACAGCTGTGAAAACTATTAGCCTATATTTATTTTAAAACACAGTTTTGTAATTTGCAATCTTCCCTGAACAACACAAATATTAACTTCGCTTTTTCCCATAAAATGTCTCCTTTCCTATTGCTTATTTACTATTGCAGGACTATATCTTTCATCTCTTCGAAGTCACTGGAGTGATTTACAATAGTCTTATCAATTTCATGTGAATGGTCTACGGAATGCTAGGATTTGGTCAAATTCTTTCCCACAAGAGGTTTCAATTTGTTCATCATTGCCTCCCGGTATCTGGTTTCAAGACATGATGTGCAGAATTACCTTTAGTATCAGTTCTGCAGATACAATGCATTAGCAGAGAAAATTAGACACAATTCCTTTTAGATCTGATGTGCTGCCGTTGTCTTTAAGTTGTCAGGGTGTCGAATTAATGGCAACTGGAGAAGGTTGCCATGACTTAAGGGATCACTGTAAAAGGAAAAACAATCCTTTATATCTTTTCTGAGAGAAAGGAAGGCAGCTGTTACACATTGCTCTGCTGTGAAGTCCCCCCCCACCTTTTTACTTTGTTATGCTAGCAGAGGAGACATGTACATGTATGTATATATACGTACATACATATGCAGGGAAAATTCCTTCCATAAAATTAAAACAGAATAGCACGCATGTAGTAACTTTAAAAAAAGCAGAAAATATATAACTTTAAGCTTGATCAAACAATGTTTTTATGATGTCTAGCTTTAAAAAGATCACCCTTTTCTCCCCCTAAAACCCTGAAAATATAGTACATAAGTTTCTACCAAGTTAAAACTATATTTCCAATTATTATAAAATCCCATCTCTCAATTGGTGTCAATTGCTTCTTGTGAAAAAGAAGTCAAATCATACATGCAATAGTTTTTTGCACTGTTACTGATTATATTTTCTCTATTTTATTATTTATTTATTTATTTATTTATTTGCATTTTGGAAAGTTTTGGAAAGTTCATTTTTTTTCCCTTGGAATTTTGAATTGTAAGTAGGAACAACTTTTTAATTTCTGCAGGAGGATTGCATTCTCAGAAATGTAATTTGAAAACGACATCCATACAGACAATAGAATTTCACAAATGATTCCTAAATGGCTGTTCAAGTGGTCAAAGGCTTTCTGTGGGCACAACAAGGGATCTTTGCATAGACCCTGATTAAGCTGGATAAGAAATTTGTGATTTATAAGTCCTGGATGTATGCTTGCAAAAACTCAGTGGCTGAAAGCTCTTCAGTGGGTAGAAAGACAGGAAATACTACTAAAGACATTAGATGAAGAAAGCTAAAATGTGCAGGTCATCTCTCAGGTTGGACTGAAATAATCTGGTTTCAGTCTACGTAGCCGCCAGTTCATTTGAGTAAGTTTGCGTGTCATCTTTTAAAAATGTTTTTAACAATGTAAATTTGGTGCAAGAGCATATTCACTTTGTGTGATAGTGTGTATGTATTATGAAGCGTGGATGCGATTAAATGAAATTATTATTTACATACAGGCAAACTAAGAATCTACAATGACATCATGTAAACAATAGCAGTTTTATGTTTTTCTTACAACTTCACGTACTTTACCTCTGAGGAAGCCTCAGTAAATACACAGGCTTTTCAATATATCTAGAAGATCCAAATTTTTAATCTATCCACTGCATAGCCACCATAAGCTAAAGGCCCTAAAAATCTTCCACCCCAAGTACAGGTCCTTAGGGACTGTCTGTTAAACACCCAGGCTGAGTTCATTTGCCAAGTTAATCACATATTAAATAGGACTTTATGAAGAGTATAAGTCACTAGTTAAATAGGATTTTATAAATCAAAACAAAACTGTCAAATTTCATCTGAAATGTAAAGTATATTTTAGAAGTTTAGATGTAATATGTTCCACATGTGATATATAGCTGATTAAATGCCCTATCATAATCTGATTTAACAGACATTTCAAAGGAGTACCTGGCTGTACCTGAGGTATTTTGTAGTGAAATTGCCATGTTTACATGACTGACTGAAAAAAGTTACCCCCAAAAACACAATTGACAATATTGTGATCTCATGCAATTGAAATAAAAGGTTTCAGAGTCACTGCTGTTAATTTGATATTAGAAACATGACTCTCAGATTTCCTGCCTTTTACAATGAAGCAGTAAACTGTCTTTCATGAAAAAGCAAATATTAGTTATAATCCTTCCTCAAACTGCTTCCTTATACCAAACAACAAGACTTAGAGGTAGTGAGTTTCAGCTAGATCACTTCTCAAATCCTAGTTATGGGCTAGCTGTTGCAAGGGCCAGATGATAACCAGAGGGACTTTGTAAAAAATCCATCACTCTTACCAGTATCAAAAAGTACCTGCTGTTGGAACAGTGTTTTTTTCATACCTCATGCCAGCTCTCAAAATAAAGACCAAAAGTCAGGGATATGGGAAAGCTTTGAGTGTCAAAATCCAAAAATTGCAGCCCAAAAATCTTACATAAGGTAGCTGACTGCCTAGCTCAATAAGATATTCACAAACTGCTTTTCATTCCAAAGCAAAATCTTCCCTGAGCCTCCACTTCTGTGCTGTGTAATAGGGTTATATTTACCCTAAGGAACTTACTTCTAGAAATTAAGCAGACAACACCTTAATCACCTCAAGCATAATTGAAATTATAGAGGAAAATCTGGAAATTAAAAATAAACTAACAACATTAGGGTACTGACAAAAGAAAAAAGCAGTTTCAAAAGGAGTCTTTCTTTTATACGCCATTGAACCCCTACTGGCTGGATCAGTCGGGAAGGCAGTGAGAGACTTTTACTGTGTTTTACATGATTTAGAAAGGGCTTACCCTTGCACTCTCTGAAGAAACCCCTCATACATTCATTATAGGGTGGTTCAAACAAGAGAATTCACCTTTCCTATAGAAAAAAATTTAGAAAACAATGCTAGATCTATGGAATCAGAAGCTTGCAAGTCAGACAAGGCATCACTCCAACAAGTATGGTAAGAGCGCAGGCAGCCATAACTCCACATTTTGGTCTCTGCTCCTGGAATTACATTTATTTTGTGTGTTGGTTTTATTCTGATAACTGTTTGATGTAAGACAATGTAATTAAAAACTGTATATAATATTGAGATTTGGGTGCTGACTGAGACATTTAAGGTTAAAGTCCTCTGGACTAATTTTTACCTTTTCTCTGAACAAGATCTTTTGCTGAAATGAAATTATGTAAAAAATTGCAAATGCTGATCATCTTCTGAAAAAAAAATAGAGGAAAATTTACTTAATACTTGAGCAAATGTAAATACCAGTCCTTGGGAGGAAGGCTAAAAAGGAAAGGTAATGCTTGAGAACAAAATTTGTATGAGTAAGCTCTAGAAATGCTAAAGCTTCTATCGGATTTCCACTCACTTATTGATTATCATTTAGTTTCAACTAACTTTCTACTTAACATAGGCTTCTATCTCTGCCAAACTCTGTTTCCGCAGGCACACTAGTGGAAAAATGCAGCTCTAATGCTGGGTTCAGAATCTGCTGTGGACATCAGGCTCCAAAAAGTTAGGCTTTCCTATTAAATTAGTATTTTATTGAATTGGAATCTTAGCGAATCTTAGCCAAATGATCAAGTTGTTAAAGCTGAAAATAATTAGGAAGGACATCTTTTGAAAGGACTGAATCACAAAAAATAAATAATCATATGAAATCTTCTGATAACATTTCACTAGATTCTAAAATGTTAGTGTTAGAACTGAGGAAAGAAGGAACCAGAGGTTATGCAAACAACAGTAAAGTGAGGATAAAAGCAGCTAGAAAAATAACAAAACATGCATAACTGTTGAAAGAAAGGAGAATTTAATTGCATAAATACAGAAGCAAGGAAAAACAGAACACTGGTAAAGAAATTGAAAGCATACCAGGAGAAAAAATATATTTATCTGTGAAGATATCTGTCAGATCTATTCCAAAAAGAATCTTTTAATAATTATTTGAACAATAGGGAAATCCTAGGGGTGTATAAGAAAATGAACAAAGGCAGGAAAAGGGTAAACAAGAAAAATGGGGTAAATGCAGTCATGTTAACCTGACATCAGTCCTGAGGAAAACAATGGGATGACTGGTATGAGACTCGATTAATAATGAAAGGAGGGAAATATAATTAATGCCAATCAATGTGGTTTTATGGAAAATAGATCTTGTCAAACTAATTTGATATTTTTGTGAGATTACAAGTTGGGTTGATAAGGTAATAATGTTGATACAATATACTTAGACTTCTACAGAGCGTTTGATTTCATGCTACAGAACGCATTGGTGTCATGGTTTTATCCCAGCCAGCAAATCAGCACCACACAGCTGCTCGCTCACTCCCCCCACAGTGTGATGGGGGAAGAATTGGAAAAGTGAGTAAACTCATGGGTTGAAATAAAGAAAATTTAAAAGATAAAGTGCAAGCCAAGCATGCAATCAAAGCAAAACAAGGATCCATTTACCCCTTCCCATGGGCAGGAAGTTGTTCATTCATCTCCAGGAAAGCAGGGCTTCATCAAAAATCATGGTGACTTGGGGAGACAAAGGTCATCATACTTCCTTCCTTCTTCTTTCCTCAGTTTTGTATAGCTGTATGCTACGGGATATCCCTTTGGACAGTTTGGGATCAGCTGTCCCAGCCAACTTGTTGCACCTCAGCCTCCTCACTGGTGGTGTGGTATGAGAAGCAGGAGAGAACCTTTACTCTGTGAAAGCACTGTTCAGAGTAACTAAAACATGTCATTATCAACACTGCTTGCAGCACAAATCCAAAACCTAGTCCCATGCTAGTTACTGTGAAGAAAATTATCTCCATCCCAGCCAAAACCAGCAGAACTGGTTAAGAGGGATAAAAAATCAACATGGCACACATCAAGTGTGTCATCAAGTGTGCCATCAAGTGTGCCAAACTCTCAATCTAACATGCCTCAAGATGTAATAATAAATGGGATATGATCGTCAAGTATCTCTGTTTCTAATAAGATCCTGTAGGTCATGGGTTTGAGCTGTTATTTCTGAAAACACTAATTGATAACATTGGGATATTACAGAATGAAATTATTTGAGGCTTTCACGAGACAAGAAAAAAAAAGGAAAGTTAGAAAATACTTAGAAAAGTATTAGTTAGAAAAGACCAAGTTACTGATGCTGCATCTAATATAAAGCTTAGCGTATGTTCTTAACACGTGTTGCTCATAGTCTCATCACCCTTGTAGCACACCTTTTTCTCAGGCACTAGAATATATACACCAATCACAGCAGGTTGAGATCAGGCACAAGATAAATCTTATAGTTTTTTCCTGCAGCTGACATCCAAGTTGCCTGTTTGGCAGCTTTTCATCATTTTGGCACCTTCAGCTATGGATGGAGGAAAGAGTGAGGGGACTTCAGAAGTGGTTTTTGACCAGATTAATGTGTAGGCAGAGGTGAGCCTTGCTAGTCAACAAGAAACCTTTGACACCTCGGACTGTGTGAAACCCAGGGCAGTGTGACCTTCCCCAAGGTAGCTCCCCTGGAGAGTTTGGAGGAGGTAGTTCTTATAGAACATAATAATTACCAGGCTGTGCTTCTGGCACACTGCGTCTAGCACCAACATGTAGCCGAACATCTTGCAAATCTGGGACCACCTGAGTGTGTATGAGAAATCCTCTTTTCTTTTCTCTCTTGAGGTACCAGAGTTGTCTGTGGAATCTCCAGCTCATCCACAAAACATTGGCATCAGACTCTGGAATTAATGCTATGACACAAATAGGTGGTTTCCCTTAGCAGTAAATCACTTTGAAATGCACAAATCTGAAATTAAAATCACACTGCTGGAAATATGCAGGATGGACATCCTCAGACAGTCAGATGGATAATGCAATCACTCAAACTCTCTGTTTTGGTATTTCATTTGCTCTGAAAGGCAAGATACCTGAAGGAAAGTGAGATCCTGAAATCAAAAACCAGATGTCTGTCTGATTACACTACCTACCTATTCTCTTTGAACATTTCTCTAATGTTAGGAAATTTCCTTAGTGTGCTTGCTTTTCAAAGGCTTTATCACCAGAGGCTAGACTTGGGCTGGAGCAGTCCATGTTTAGTATCTTATCTCTTACTACTTCACTGCAATGAATTCATTCAATCTTTGGGGGTTTGGCCCTGAAGTGAGGCTCAAAACTAAGAAGTCTGCATAAAAATATTTTAAATGGAAGTCTGTTGTTATTGTAGGCTTGAAACACTGTCACAGATTGGAAAACAACAGACATATAAAATTAAGGAATTATTCCTAGCACAGATATTGGCAAAAAAAGGGCAAAATTACCTCAAAAGCTGATCATTTGTGTTAAGCAACACAAGCTCCATTTTCAAATATGATTGTAATCATTATTGCTCCTTTACATCTTCAACTCTGCATCCCAAAGTTTTTTTCCCTCTCTTCTTTCCTATTCATCCCAGATAGGAAAACAAGCACTGAGTCTTTGGCAGATGGCAATAAACATGCAGTGCATTCAGCCACCCCCTGATGTGTCTGACTCTGGCCATAATAGCATGAGCTGCCTCAGCAGCCCTTAGTAAAGGAAGTCTTGATGGGGAACCTGGTCATCACTTTGAGAATCCAAATGGGAAACAAACATGAAGGAGCTTGTCATACTTTTTAAAAGTGCGGACACTTCTTCCCTAAAGGAGCCCTACTTGTCTACAGGCCATTTTGGCATATTCTCCTATTCATGACAGAAATTGTGCAAGCTCCACCAACTGGGCAAACTCCTCAGGATCATCTACTGGCCAGCTTTCCTAAGCATGCTGTTGAGTTGCCTTATCAGAACCTTTGCTGGGTGGAACAAAGGGATACCAGTGGATTTCTTCAGTCTTTGAGACTTTCTGACGAGGCAAAGAGCAATTTTGTCATTCATTTAAACTCCCCACAATTCAGGTAGCTCTGCTAGGTGCCTCAGACTCTTATGCCTTGCATGGCCATGGTTGGCAGCTTTTATGTATTTTTCCATGCTGTCTGGAATCTCTAGTTGATCTTGAGACCAGTGGTTACAGGAGATCTTTCTTCAGACCATTTCCCCAGGCATAGTGATTGTGGTACCAAGTAGGGAAAGGGCAGGGAGCATTTAAGGTAAGCTTTTTGCGTTAGCAATATGTCACTTCAATTGCTGGAGTCAGAGAGTGAGTGAGAAAAGGCTTTAGAGGAGAGCAGATGAATTAATCTGCCTGCAACCTTTACTGAGCCGCAGACAAATGTGTCTATTTTACCTTATCCCTGTATGACATAGTGTTTCTAATGAAGACACTGCATTTTTGGAACTGCTACAGCTGAAGAGTGATGTGCCAGTTCTCCCTACTTGGAATGCCCTGCAATCATTCACATTTGAGATTTATGGAATCCTGGTTACAGTTTCATTGTTCTGGGAAAATCCCAGGTCTGTCAGTTATACAGATATTGTTTCATTAATAAGTACATCTCCAGAAATGGAAAAAACATCTAGAACTTTTGTTTATTTTAAGATTTAACTACATTATCTTTTAAAAATTACTTGTGAGGCCAGGCTGATGGATTGGTACAGCAAAGCTGGTGGCTGCAGATGGTCACCAGAATTAGGCATTTTATATTCTGTGTAATACTCTAACCCATGGCTTGAAATATTGGTAAGTTTGTGAAGCTTTTTGCTTGGGGGAACTGTCAAGAGCTGTTTGCCTGTCTCTGTTTACATCTTGGAGGGTTTCTGAGGGTGTTCTTTGTCTCTGGAATCTCTGTTTCAAAGGGGCATTGCAAGTCTCTATTTGCAAATATTCATTTGAACCTACACTGGGTCTCTTTGGTGTCCTCTCACATCACATGACAAAATCTTGGGCAAAAAAGACAATCCTGATATCACGTTGTCATCAGAAAAATGTAAGTAAAATATTTGAAAGTGTAAAAGGGAAATTTTAGTGAACAATTTAATGGCTATGCGGCCTCCACAGGCACCTTGTGTGGGCCTACTCTGTGAAATGCAGAAGTCTACAGCTAACAGGGACAAAACAAGGAAAATGAGAACTGAGTGTTTTGAATTCAGAATTATAGTGGACACACAGGGTAGAAAAAATGGAAGCAATATAAATGAAAGGATTGCCACACCCTTTTACTCTCTTGACTTTACATCTAAACATCTAGTTTTAATGATGCCTGTATCTCACCTACATGTAGGTAGGAATGGGTAGCCCTTTCTGGCTGTCTAAAGACATCCTTGCCTTGTATAATATAAATATGGATCTTTTTGGCAGCTGAACAGTCAGAAGTTATGGTAAGCTCAGATGTGATAATGGTGTGGGTGTGTGTATCTCTGTTATTTGAAAAATAATATATGGCCACTGATGGAAAGCAGAGCAATATATCTGATAAAGAAGGCAAAGATCAAGTCGTGTAAAATGAATATTTTAATGAACATATATGAATATATCAGATGTTATCAGAACCACAGAATATTCTGACAAGGATCTTGAAGTCCAACTTGTAAATTAATGGCCTCTACCAGGATCAAACCCATGACTTTGTTGTTATTTAGCACCATGCTCAGACCAATGTACATGAGCAGACCACCACAGCATTTACAATTGCCATTCTGGATTTTAGCTCACCGTAAATTATGCCCTTAACTTGTCCTTATTTCTGCATTTGCTAGATCTTTCTAGTACTAGACACAATTAGCATTGCTTTCTGTGGAGCTGGGGTGATACAGCAGTCAAGCAATTTTTAATTTACCCAAAGCCTACCTCCAAAACAGCACATTTTCTCTGTTGGTACTTGATATCCTCATGCTAACTGCTTCTGCATGTGAGACTTCTGTTGCTGATCTTAGGAAAACACCAGTGCCAAGACACTTGTATTACATTGTGCCTTTTGTCTTGATGCTGTAGAATCTGTATGACTGAAGTGTTAAAAGAAAGGTAAGGAAAAAATATTTTGCAACAACAGAGAAAGAGGAAAATGATAATGTCAAAAGAGATTAAGGCTGGAAGAGAAGATGGCACAGATAAAAATACCAACAGAGAACCATCGAACCAAAACTTTTAAGAATTATTCAGCAGCTTGGCTGTTCAGAAATATATTTCAGTTTCACACGAAAAGTGACTTTGAAATAATTTTGTAAAGCAGCCTGTTGAGTTATGCCACAATTTTTTTTTTTGGAAAGGACAAGAGTACTGCTTGAGCCAACAGGAAAAGATAGTGCTGCAAAACAGGGAAGAAGGTTGGCAACAGTGGCAGGACCTATAGAAATGCACTGGGTAAAGAAAGTCAACAGGACTGATACAAGGACATGGTCTACATGCATTTTTAATGCTATCAGTACTTATGTGGTAGTTCTTTTTCAGCAATTAAGAGATATGAGGAAAAGTCACTACAGTACTTAAGTATCAGTCCCATGAATCAAGAGATGTGAAGCCATGCTGCTGTCTGCCTTCCTGTGAGGTCAAAATCCAGACAAAGAATAAATGAACACCACTGGAGAAACCTGCTTAACCAGCTGCACTGGTCAAGGACCAGCTGGGGAAGGTCCCTGCTGAGGAAATTCAATTTTTCTAGATTTACAAGTCTGGATGAAGCCCCTTTTCCCATACATCAAATCTAAATGTCTACACAGCAATATTTTTCTGCACATACATATGTAAGACAATTATTTCTTATCACTTAAAAATCTACTGAAGTTTCTCTCCATTGAACCAAAAATATGCATATGGAATATCTATTCCTATTAATAATATTTGTGTTGTATATCCTAGTAGATAAGTGGTTTGTACACATTGATTAGTAACTATTTGTTAATTATAAGTCTAAAAGTCTTATAAAGTCTAAAATTATGTCTTTGAAAAGGCTCTGAAACTGCAGCATCTACCACATAAAAAAAAGTAATATAGAACAATTTTCAAAAATATTTTCTGCAATTAAAAATTGCATGTTGAAACAGAGCCATTTTAGAATAAATACATTGATACATTCAATAAATATTAGGCAATCATTTGTGATGTAATTAGAAATCAGAGAAAAATTCAGTCATATCTTAGTTATTCTAATTGCTTGGTAAGAGGTTTGCAAGTTGTCAGGTTAAGATAAATACTGCTTATGTGTACTGGAAAATTGCACTTTTACCAGTTGAAGAAGACAACAACTCTGCAGAGTCCTCTCAAAAGTCATATGCAACTGACTAAAGCTGGGACACGGACAAATCTGTGACTAGTTAGTTGCTTTTGCATTGTGATGTCTAAATCCTGTCTTCAAATGGTTCAGTTTATTTCTTCATAGTAACAGTTGTCACAAAAACTTTATACTGAGTAGATGAGACCTTCTTTGGTCAAATGTTCTTAGGCCAGCTGCTTAGCCTGTCATATTCTAAAGGCATCAACTCATTTTGTCCTGTCATAGTCCACTTCCAGTGCTAACTGTGGAGTAACCCTATACTTGTACTTTAAATGGTTGTCATTACCTTGTCATGGTTATAATTTCTGTAATTATCTGGGAGGTTGTTTAATTTTAAGTGTCTTAGTTGTAAAGTATGTGAAAAATAGGTTCTGATTGGATTTTTTTTTCTCAGTTTATTTCTGCCTCCTGTGGTAGTAGAGTTTCTACCATAAGACAATTATTTTCTGGTCAGAAACTCTTAACTCCTTCACATTCTATTTAACTTTAAAACCAGCTGGGACTTTAGGCTTGTTCTTAAGTTCAGCATCTTGTCATATACTCAAGTATACTTTGATTGATACAGATACAAGGTTCATGTAACCATACAAGAAAAACATTATAGACGTGTGGAGAGGCAATTGTCATCAGCAAGCCAATGTACCTGGTCTGAGATGAATTTCCAGATCAAAATGCGTATTTTCTTTTTGCTTTTTGACAGAGAGTAGTACTTGACAGGTTTCTGGTTCTTCAGAAGTCTCTTGATGGCTGGAAGAAGTGACAGCCCTCAGATCGGAATGGCATGCAACAGGCTACTGTGTTCTTGTACAAATCAAAGCACTCTTTCAAAGTTGAACCCTCTTTTCTGAGTTGGGAAAAGTATATGGGAAGAATGATTGTTAAAGTTTAAGTAGCACAGATGACTGTTAAATATTCAGGTTAGAATGAACTGTGCAAGAGTCTTAAGCTGACAAAGTTGGTCTGAATATCTTTAAGGAGATAGCAAGAAGGAAAATGGGGTTTTGTGTGTTTGGCAATACATTGTTAGTAACATAAGCAGTTTTTCAGATATTTCTTTGACAACTTTGAAAGGATTAAAAATTTGAAGACTTTCTCTCCCGCAATATCACATTTAGTCAAAAGATAGGCAAAATTTTTAAAATAATGAATAATTTTAAGATGAAAATGGTTACCTTTTCCCAGGGTGCAGAATGGAAAATATTTTTTTAGTTAAGAAAAAAGATTTCTTCAACTTTTTTTTTTTAATGTTAGTGAAAAATAACCTAGTATTCCCTGCCATCCATAAGAGAATTTTCAGTAGCTGCTGAATTTTTTTCAACTAACATAATCAATCTGTTAGAGTATACAGATAAACGTACTACATAGATTCTCTATTTTTACTAGCTAAATAATAAGAAGCATTGCTTTTAGCTATTTGCTACTGTGTTCTTTTGATGAAGAGAGCATGTCAAAATGTACAGACATGTAGTTTGTGGTTTGTGAAAATGATGCCACAAAATGCAGCAATCATACTTGGCTTCAGCTGCTGCTACTTCTTGTTCAGTACCTCCCCAAAGGAGCCTTGTAGCCTGCAGGCCAGGGATTGTGAGGGATCTGTCCCAGAGTCCAGCCTTTAGAAGCACCAATATAGGACTTTTACCCTGCTTTATAGCAGATGGATGTTGTTGGGTTGTGAGAGAGTACACTAGCTAACTATGCAAGACAAGAAAAGTTAAATCAGACAGAAGTAGTATTATTGATGGAAGAAAAAAAAAGGAAAAGTTATGTGCTCTTAAGCTACATGCAATCCTGCTTGCAGAGATTCTGTCCGTGGTAAAGGATACCCAAATAAAAGTAATTAAATGGGGAAGTGAACATTTTAATCATCCTGGCATTAATCTGGGATGATAGCTGACAATACTGAAACGTCTTTCTTTAGGGATATTGCAGTGTTCTTTTTAATGCAGGAGTTTCTTTCTACTTATTTAGACTCTAGTTGCAGCACTCCAGTTTGGAGTTTGGTGAGAAACTGAGATGGAGTGTATTAGTGGTGGTATGAATTATACCACCACAATATTTGAATGAAGCTTTAGGATCAGCTCTGAAATTAATTTGCTGACAGAGATGAAATATTCACTTAGCTGTTGTCTCTTCTGTATCTGGCTACAAAAGGAAGCAATTTAGTGGGATATGGGGATAAATTTGCCCATCTGAATTAAGTAAACACATACCCATTTGGATACGGGTGCAACAAGTCAGATCTTTCTTCCTAATTCTGACAATAAGCATGGAACAAGGAGGGCAAAGCAGCTGTATGAAGTACTCTAGCAAATAACCTGATTATATCAAATGGTTTTATTTTTTGAGTTACTTAAAGGATTGGCTGCACAAATCGTGTTTTTGTATCTTCTTTATTGGTAGTTAAAAAAGGTTCAAATAGCCTGATATAACTGGCAGGAAATAATAATTTGGATTATTTGCATTCCTTATAAGAAAGGCTGCAATGAAAGTTAGGGAGTTTTTTGTTAGGTTTTTTGTTGTTGGTGCTGCTGTTTATTGTTTGTTGTTGTTGTTTTTTGTGGTGGTTTTGGTTTGGGTTGTTTTGGTGCATTTTGGGTTTTTTTGGTTTTTTTTTGTTTTGTTTTGGTTTTGTTTTTGTTTTTTTTGTTTTTTGGAGGTTTTTTAGGGTTTTTTTGTTTTGTTTTGTTTTTTGGGGGTTTTTTAGGGTTTTTTTGTTTTGTTTTGTTTTTGGTTTTTTTGTGGGTTGTTTTTTGGTTTTGGTTTTGGTTTTTTGTTTTTAGGGTTTTTTTCCAGTTAGTACAAATTTGGTTTGAGACATGCAAAAAACCTGGAAATCACTCATTGGTATGGTCACACATGAGAACATAATGCTTGAAATTTTTTTACCATAACTATGGGTAGTGAATTGTCACCTCTACTTTTCAGAGTCCAAGGAAACTACTTTGAGATTTTCTGAATTTTGGTTCTGAAACTATGAAGGTAATTAGCAATCAAGTATCCTGCCAGTTCATAATTTATCAGTAAGAACTTCAGTTTATGACTTCTGTGCTATTTTCTCTCAAAAGTACCTCAGCTCCTATTATTGGGAATCAAGACTGGCTCATAATAATGTCTGGAATTTGGTTTTTGGCGATGACTTGTGCCTGTTGCATTATGTGAAACACAGTCTTCTTGTAACTCAGAGTCCCATCTCTAGTAATTACATTCGACCAACTTCCTGAAGATGTTTTGAAATCTAGGATTTAATGGTAAATGCTGTCATTACTGAGGAGAAGTAGTTAACCATAATTTCTCTAATTGAAATAATAAATATATATTAGTATGAAAATATTGATTTTTTTTTTAAATGTGAGACAAAAGAGGGTGTAACATCATCATTTTTTTCTCACTAGCATTTAAAAGGTTTTTCCAGGGACCTGGGGCATTGGGTGGGAAGCCAAAAACAAAATAAAATGTCAGTTTTTACATACCGAATTCCCCAAGTCAAAACTGATTCAGATGTCTTATAGTCATTTCCCCAGGTGAGAGGAGATTGTCTCCACCAAAGTGTCAAAAGCACTGAAAAGAGCTAATTTTACTGGGTTTGCTTTATGTGTGAAATAAAATGTTCCTCATCGCCCTGTTTAACAGTACTGAGACAATGCCCATCTGTTCTAGCAATGGGGATCTCTCTGATGGAATGTCTCCCCTTATTCAACATACTTAAACGTCATGTGGAGGCTGGATCTTATTTTTACTGGTAAACAATAATATTTTAAAAGCTCTGAGGATAAGATGAAAATGTAGTTATAATAGCGAATTTGGTTTAAACAATTATGATTTCCTTAGAGGGTTCTAGATATAATGATCCTGTGTGATACAAACCCTGACAGAGACTGTAGAAAAAAGTTGTTACTGCTCAAATATTACTTTCTAATTAGCCAACAAGAACAATTAGGAAACGTTTCAGGTAACTTTAATCTCTCTGCCTGGCTACACATTGTTGATTTTTTATGCCAACAAATACATACTGATATTTTAAAACAGATCTCTGTATGCTAATTTTTTTATTTCCCCATCTGAAAGGCTATAGCTTCCTGACTGTTAATTCTCTTTGACAGTGAATGGTTTTGTTTCTTATTCACCTCAAAATAATGTATTGTTATGAAGGGATTTATAATAAACAGTATCTAGGAAAAAACTATGATGTTGATCAATTTTGACAACTAAAAATGCATTATTAATGGAATAATAACATTGGAAGCATCTTGAAAAGAAGCTGATTTTGAGGAGTTTATTTTTCTCTTCAGGCTGAGATTCATTCTTCTAGTTTAGAGATACTTCTGGGTGGACAGGTCATTACAGAGAAGAATGCCAAAATTATTGCATGTTAGAAAGCCTTGTGATGCTGCCTGTCAAATATAGAATGATAGGTACACTTAAAATAAAGTCAGATACATTATTCCCATTAAAATCCACTTTTACAATATCTGGTTTGACATATAGAATAGATATTTTAAGTGGGTATATATGTCAGAAAGTGAAATTGCCTTAACTGCTTGATTTTACTTAATGGCTGTTGATGAAAGATACCATTTCTTTTTCCTCTGTGCACAGTCACATATGAATATAAATACTGGAACAAATATTTGAATAACAATGCAGCTCAGTGCATCTCTCTGGCATTTTTGCTATTGAAGTAAATGTAAAGCTAAACCTTGAAGTGAAACTACATGTTAATTCATCCTCTGCAGCTGTAGCAGAGGACAAGCAGTAATATAAATTTGCAATATGCTTACTCATACATTTAAGGTATAGTATCCTTGATATTATTTGCATACATAACCCAGTATTGAAACCTCATATTTTCAGTCAGGGTGAATTCTAAGCCACAGATGTTAAACAATTCACTAAAAATATTTATGCCAATAGCCAAATTATGATGTCTTACTGGCTGTTCTCTAGGAAGACCAGTTTACCATCATTATTGGATTTTATATTAATTATAGTATGTACTTTATTGAATTTGCTGAAGTGCTTTACTGGATATTCTCCAAACTCTAACAGCCAAATGAAATTATATAAAAAGGATCAGCTGTATTTAAGAGTATGTGAAAGTGCTTTAGAGACTGGTTATAATTAAAGAGGTTGTAAACCAACACACAGAGTGCAAATGTCACTGCATAGCCATCCTTTCCTTACTTACATAATTGGAAGAACTTTAACAAGAATGACTCAGTGAAATATGAGATCTTGATAAGGAATACACCCAAAACCTCTAATAAACATCTTTGCAGTTTTAAGTAATAGAAAGTGATGTCTATGGCATTTTTCACAAAATAACCGTGCATGAAATGCTTCCCTAAATGCACTTAACATTGCGCATTGGATGAGAATAAACAAGTTCAATAGATTAAAAGTGATGAGGTTGAGAAAGATGAGAAAGCACATTTTACCTCTTTCTTTAAAGTTCTCAGGCCTGACTTCTTTATGTGCCCTAATGAGTAAGAATGTGTTTTAAAAGAAAAGGAATGATAGTCATTCATCATTGCTGCTTTATCCAGCATCTTGTACAGCTGAGGTATGAGTCTGTTCCTAAGAGGTGCTAGGATAGCCAGTGGAGAAAGCAGATTGCCAGGAGGGACAGAATTAAGGATGGGGGATCCTAGCAGAAAAAAAAAAGTATAAAATTTAAATTTAAGAGTTAATTTGCACAAATTTTCAGGGAAAGGCTACTTGAACTAAACCTATCAGGATCTTTATCACTGGGTTACTTCAAAGGCAAATACTTGCCTTTCTGTTTGATATGTAGGTAAATCAAAAAGAGAAGGCCTAACTCTTTTCTGCTGAAGTCTTCTGGTATCATTAAAACTGCATGTCTAATTGAAAGTACTTACTGTTTTAACAATTTAATTTAATACTGACAAAACACATAAGCTCTAGTGTATTTTCCGAAATAATCCGAAATAATCCGAAATAATCCGAAATAATTATTGTGAGAAAAAAAAAGTTGGTTCAAGGTATATTCCAGTTTATTTTTATTTTTTACTAAGTTTTGGATGCATTTTCTTCAAAAAGAGCTCATTCATTATCTCTTTTAAAAAAATGTATTTTATCATAAATATCATACATTTACATTTTCTCAATTGAATTAAAATCAAGGTTCTTTTGTTCTTCTGTGTTATGGCAAGAAAAAGAAATCAGATTCAGCATGCTGTGCTCTCATACTATATCAGCAAAGCCTGGATACAGAATAATCTACGTATTGGTAGAAATGTTAAGAAAATCAAGTTCCACAGTTGTAACTATGACTATCTGAAGATAGTTTACAGGTTCAACCAGTTGAAAAGAAAAGGGATAAAATAAAATAAAATATAAAATATAAAATATATATAAAATATAAAATATCTGTGACTCTTGTCTACAAGAGAAAGTAAAGGCTTAGGTCCATACATGAAATATAAAATGCTCACTTAGGTGATGACAAATAATGCAGTGGTTTGTTAGAGGAAGAGTTTAATTACAACAAAAATGTTGCAATTAAAAAATGTGGACTATCTAATATTTTGAAAAGTAAAATTATTGTTAAAATAATATTAATGATATTGTTAAATTTTTGGTTTGTCTCATTACATAGGCAACACTTAATAATCATAGAATGCACTTACAGATGAGATGACAAGAAGTTTATTCAGAATCTACACTTATCCTTCTGCACTTACAGGTGATTTCAATAAATATCTTATTTATCTTAATTCTAAAAGCCTAATTTCCATTGTATCACCAAGAAAAGGCGGAGTAAAATTTCAGAATTTTTCATAGAATCATTTAGGTTGGAAAAGACCTTTTGGATCATCAGTCTAACCATTAAGTCCACCACTAAACCATGCCCTTTGGTGCCAAGTCTTATACAACTTTTAAATACCTCCAGGGATGATGACTCAACCATTTCCCTGGGTAGCCTGTTCCAGTGCTTGACAACACCGTTGGTGAAGAAATTTTTCCTAATATGCAATCTAACCCACCCTTCCCTGGCTCAACACATTCAATAAAGGAGGGAGATTCTCCTTAGCTTTTCTTTTCATGCTGATTTATTCATAGAAATATCTGTTTTGTCTTTTACAGTAGTGTGGAGGATAAACTCTAGGTGGGATTTGGCCCTTCTAATTTTCTTCCTGTGTAACATCAAAACATCCCTGTAATCCTCCAGAGTTGCCTGCCCCTTCTTCTAAATGTGATAAACACTTTTTTTCCTCCCTCAGTTCTAGTCATAGCTCTCTGTTCAGCCAGGCTGTTCTTCTTTCCGCATGGCTCGTCTTTCAGCCCACATGGGGACAGCTTGCTCCTGCACCTTTAAGAGTTCCTTTTAGAGGAACACACAACCTTCCAGGATTCTTGCTCTTCAGGACTGCTTCCCAAGCGACTTTCCAAACCAGTGCTCCAAATAGACCAATGTCTGCAGTCTGGAAGCCCAAGGTGGCAGTTTTGCTTGCATTCCTTCATACTTTTGCAAGAATCAAAACCTCTATCATTTCATGATCACTGTGCCCAAGACAGGCTCCAGCTATCTTGTCCCCCACAAGTCCTTCTCTGCTCACAAACAGGTCCAGCTGGGCTCTTTCCCTAGTTGACTCTCTCACCAGCTCTGTGAGGAAGTTATCTTCTGGACACTCCAGGAACCTCCTAGACTTTTTCCTCTGTGCTGTATTTTATTTCCAATTGACATCTGGTAAGTTGTCTGAATATATGTATATTTCACTATTATACTGCTGTAGAAAATGCAAAACGATGTTCCTGAATATGTGTGGGTCAGATTACTCTACGTCCAGTTACCAGTTTACATACACAATCAGCCCACTTCTTTGTGCCAATCCTGGTGTGCAGACAAATAGGCAAATCCCATGGGCTGAAAATCTGGCCTTAAATGGATACATGGTGAATAATAAGCTCTATGAAGTATTTATAGTTCTTTAACCAATAATGAATAATGGCAAGTTTCATGTTATGTTCCTTTTATTTGAAAAATACTAAAATCCAGTTAATTTTTCTCATTTGAATAATGTTAAATAGCCAATGAATTTGATCACTTTATGACCAGACCTAATGCCAAACAGACATAAACGTCATTAAGGGACAAAAGTGCAAGTCTAGAGATGTGAATTCTATTTTCGGCTCTACATAGGCTTCTTGTGTGATCTGTGTGAGTTTAGATTTGTAAGGATTGAGTACAAATATCTCTGTTGTATAATTTCTTTACTTAATTAGCGATAATACTCTATTGTATTTTCACAGGGTTACTATTTAGTTTCCTTAAAGAGTGTTTGCAAATCATTTTGACTTTTGCAGTTGATTTTTTTTTAAAAACACGACTTTTAAAATTAAAAACATGCAACAAAATTCAAACTGTATGATATTAAAGTATTACAGCAGATCTAAAATATTAATAAAACAGGCTTCTGTAACTTATGCCAAAAACAATAAACAAAAGAAAATGTTTTCTTGTTATGTTAGTGGGATATGTTGCACATTTCACTTGCAGTTCATTACATCTTGCTTGAGAAGACATCATAAACAATGCTCCCTCTGCAAGTTGTGTATTTCTTTATCCCCTCTTTCACCATCTGGTCTTTTGCTCTATGCAATACATATGCATATCCATACAAAGATATGTTAATAAATATATTGAGATTTCGTTAAGAAAAATACGTTGAGGAAACATAAATATTTAACTGATACTGGGAAAAGAAAAAGTTGCCTATGCAGTCTTAATTTTGCCCCATTTTTTCAGTGAATTATGAGAGACTTAAATTTCAAGGTCATCTTGCCTTTCTCAAGAATAAAATATAAAACCATACCCTTTTTTTCTGCCGAGACAAATATAGAGAACCACGCAATACTTAATACAAGCACACATTTAAATTGTAGTTTCAAAATATGCCACAGATTAAATACAAAGGTGCAGAAATATTTTTGCTGGCCTAATTTGTTGATTTCTACAATTAGATACCAGTCTTCTCCCCACCTTAGTCTAAGGAACTCAGTATTGGTTGTTATCAAAAGTTATGTGGCATTAGTCTAAAGTATTAGCGGACATGTTGAGAAAATGGAATCTTAATAAATTTTGGCTGTTCTGATTCTACCTTAGGTGTTTTGTACCCTACTGAGATTGTAAAATTTAAAAACTGCTCTGTGACACCCATGAACAAGTAGAGTCAATATACCCAGTTGTGTATTAAACTAACTTACTCTTCTTCATAGCCATGGCATGGGGGAAAGTTTGAGGATGTTTGAATTATGATGGGAGTTCAACTAACAAACCATATTCAGCCAGTCACATGGTGCCATCCAGGTCTGCCTTCCTAGAAGAGGAATGTGCATGAACCATGACAAAAAAGAAAAAAATCAGTTGAAAATAAAAAAGACAGAAAAAAATATGCAGAAGATGCATTTTAGTCAGAGAAATGTTGCATGCATACATGAAGTTACATGCAGCATTCATACATTGAAACCTTCTCCATATTTGAGTGCTTCTTTTGTCTTCGTCTGCTAATCATCATCACTAAGGATTTATTTCCACATTTGAAGCCTACATGGAGATTCTAGCGGCTAACATCTTTCAACCTGTTGCATGAATAGCCCTTCCATGCCTTTAAATCTGACATTTCCTTCCAGTATCATACTGGTCTGAAGTCCATCCTGGGAAAGATTTCAGCCATGACCCAGTAAAAGTTTTCCTGTGCATGTACACAGCACAGTTTTGAAATCTGAATACCACACTGCTCTCCTGGGGTTGAAAACAAGATCTTTTTACAGGTGAGGAGGGAATACTTCTACCTTCCTACATGCAACTGGAACTCACTTCTTCCCCTGAGAGGGGACAGTGAAAGAGATAATATTGTAATGCTGCTTTCCAGTACAGAAAACTGGTTTTGGAAGTGCATCTTTGGATGTTTGTGAGAGAGAGAAAAGAAAAGAAAAGAAAAGAAAAGAAAAGAAGAAAAAAAAAAAAAGAAAAAGAAAAGAAAAAAAAAAAAAAGAAAAAGAAAAGAAAAAAAAAAAAAAAAGAAAGAGTAAAGCAAATTAGGAGATGTTTGTGAAGAGAAGAGAAGAGAAAAGAAAAGAAAAGAAAAAAGAAAAAAGAAAAAGAAAAGAAAAGAAAAGAAAAGAAAAGAAAAGAAAAGAAAAGAAAAGAAAAGAAAAGAAAAGAAAAAGAAAAGAAAAGAAAAGAAAAGAAAAGAAAAGAAAAGAAAAGAAAAGAAAAGAGGAAAAGAAAAGAAAAGAAAAGAAAAGAAAAGAAAAGAAAAGAAAAGAAAAGAAAAGAAAAAAGAAAGAAAGAAAAAAAAAGAAAAAAGAAAAGAAAGAAAGAAAGAAAGAAAGAAAGAAAGAAAGAAAGATGACAGTAAATATACTAGACAACCACGTAAGAAATGTAAAGGTAATGCTGAAGTCAATGTTTTCTAAGCTTGTCTATGTAAGGCATGCAATATTCAGAGATAAGACTAGTTCACTGCTGTTGATCAGATAAATGTTACAATTGACCTAGTTAGAGGAAAGACAAATTGTCAGGCAATTCCTAACTCCATTAATGGGTTAATAATTTTAGTATGCTATTCTTTTTTGAAAAGGCTTATTTAAATGTTTATCAGTTGTGCAAAGTGGAGCAGCACTGGAGATTCGCAAGGGAGAACTGATCATTGCCTATGCATGGAAGCGTTGTAGGAAGATTAAAATAACATTGAGTATATTCTGTAAATGAAGGAGAGAACTAAAAGAAGCCTCCAGAGTCCATTATAAATTTTAATAATACATCAAGGTAATGTAACTGAATAACCGATCTCTGAGGGAAGAAACACAACATTTGGCTAATATTACAATTTAAATTATGAAAACAAAAAGAGCTTTTAGTTAATCTTGTCTTTCTGCTTTTATTCTTGAGGCTCTTTTTTATTTTCCCTGAATCCAAAACACCATGTAAACAAATAAAAGTACGGGAGAAAATAAACAGTTTGGCATCTCAGTAGATTAATTAATGCGCTTCAGCCTTGGCACCAGTAGGCGAAAATTATGTGCATAAATAATATCACTAATTAAAAAGATGCAGATTAACATGCAAATAATGTTAATGAGGATCTGCAATTCCAGAGTGGATTCGCATAACATCAACAATTTAATGGGTTGGAAGGCTTGTGTTTGCATTACATTAATAAATTTCAAAGACCTTGCATAAAAAAGTTCTGTTGGAGCCTCTGTTTCCCACTTGTGAGTTGTAAATTCTGTGGGCAGTAGCAAACGCTCATCGGCAGATGCCAAAGTCATTATCTCAAAGACTGTTGAGATGGTGCCATGTGCCAGTGTGACCAGCTGTTGGGAACTGGGCAGTAGGCACTGCACTGTGCCAATTATTCATATTATTTGGGTAGTCTTGATATTTATTTAAACTGATTAATATTTTGTGCTCTGCATCTTGATCTGGAGGGAAATCATTTTAAGCAAGCAAAGTTTTAAAAAAATCTTATTAGCCTTTGATGTGTCATGGATGGTTGAATGCATAATGGAATTGATTAAGCAGACATAATTTCTAACCATAGGCAAAAACAATATAAGATGTCTTTAATGATGTCATATAATGTTGAGATTAAATATCATAGGATCAAATTCCAAATGAATCGTAATAACCCAGATTTTACTGAAAAATGAGAACCATTATAGTACAGTATCCTTTTTTGCTTCTGAATTGAGGAACACTCCTCTGAGGACACTACTTACAGAAAGAGCGAAGGTTAAGAAAGATTAGAGAAAACTCGTTTTCGAATGCCATGTAACTCTTCATAATTTTCTTTCCCATTCTATGATAATCATTATCTGTTCCACACCCAGCCATTCCACTGTGGCTTTGAGACCCCACAACACATGGGACAAAGCAATTTCCTGAAGGCAGACCCAGACAACATGCTAGAATTATCCATCTGTGTAAGCTCTGTCTGTCTGAATGATTCAGTAATCTGAGTTTGCTCTTGTATACATTGAATAAGGCTACTAGCTGCAAAAGGCAGTAGAAGCAAGTAGCAAAACTTTCACCAACTGAAAATGTTTCTTTGCTCACCTAAGACTTAACAAATTAAGACAAGTATAATTCTGTATTTATACCTTTATCTGCCTCTCAAAGCAGTATGTAGACATTAAAATTGTTGGCTAAGAAAAATTTGTGACATCATTTAAAAGTGAAGAGTTTCAGAATAAGCACTTTGCAAGAGCTAAAAAAGAGTTGTTTAATAGGTACCATGTAAATACATGATTTTTAGCTTTCAGGCTAATCTTGCAACAAGGGAGTACTTTTCAAATTCAAAATAGTATATGGAAAAGTTAGTCATGTGTATTTACACATCAATAAAGAATCTGTACTTATTGTAGGTTTAAATCTTTATTCAATTATAAAATAAAACTATTTTGGCTGCAGATATTGTGTGGATGAACACTAGTTATTTTAATATCTGCTAAATATACTCAGTTACAGAATCAATATAATGCTCAAGGTCAACTGATATTTACCCATACTGATAAATACATATCAAATAAAATATTGTCAGAAAGATTGTTAAAATGCCTCTTACTATGTTTACAGACTAATCAAATATGACTGAAACTAAAGCCCTCAGAAAAGCTGAGCAGTATCTTGAGCTTGCATTCACGACACACATTCTTGGGTATAAAAGTGAACAATTCAACACGAACATTTGACAGATGTTTGAGGAATTCAGTTTGCTTTCCAGGGAAAAGGGAAAAAACAGACCTTTGAAAGATTCAAAGTTGTGAAATTGAGAAGTCTGTACTTTGGTTCTTTTTGATAACTGCATGAAATGAAAATGAAAATACCAGAAAATAATAACCCGTGCCTTCCTTGTCTTCCAATCTCAGCTGGTAAATCAGCAACACATTGGGTACAAATGCATACCGCTGCTTCCCAAGCAACCTCTATCCCCTAACTCCTTCAGACAGAAACTAGACTTAACATCTCACTTGTGCAACTTTAAAGCAAATAAGCAAAGCAGAGCAAGTCCCAATAATGTTTCTTTAATCTGAGGTGCTGTCTTTCTTTCCTCTTTACTACTACTGTCACTGGAGCAAGTACAGCTTAGTTAATTATTCAATTGCTTAAGGGATATGCCTCAACACTTCCTTAGAAAGATTTAGCGTAAAAGTGTGAATAAGGCTTAGTCTTCATGAAGTTATTTGCCCCTTGTGCTTTGTTTTTAGAATGCCCCAGGGCACTACTGGGTGCTATTAAGGTTCTTTCATGGTATCCAGTGTGTATGCACTGTCCCAACATGGCACACAGACCTGGCCTTTGGCTGCTGGAAATTTTGGAACCACTGGTGGAACTTTTTCTTCTTTTTTTTCTTTGAAATTGCTGTCTGAATGGACACCCTCAGAATAGATGAATCACACTCCAGTTTTTACCAGTTCACTTTTCCTACAACCTGTTTAAACCACCTTCCCAACTCTCCATTAAGTGTGATTCACATTCCCCTGTAAGTACTCCCCAGGAGTATTTTCTCATCAATATATACAGATTTTTCTGTTTTCTGCTTTACTGATAGTTGTGGTACTCATGTCTATGTCCTCTTGGACTCTAAAAGGGGTTACATAGAAAACCAGTGGTGACATCTGTGTCTGCTCAGCTATAAAAATATTAATTTAAATATGCTATATGTGTTCATAAATCCATGGTCACAGGAACAAACACCACTACTTTTACTGAAGGAATAACAAAGCAGCCAAGACAAGGTCAGATGTCAGGAAATGGTAAAATGCAAATAAAGTGAAACCTTATCACTGCCACTTCAACTATGATCTTTTTGTTATTTCTGCTCTGTAATTAAAATACTTACATATCCATAAGATAAACAAAATATTAACAGTCTGGCATAAGTCTGAGGCTAACAGTCTTTACTGTAGTAAAACTAATTGCAAAGACACATGGAATGGGTATTCCATGCAGTCTTCCATTTTTTAAATTAATATAATACAGCCATGTAAAAGTTAATAGCTTCAGATTAGGTGATTATCTTATTGTTCCATTGCAAGGGTAGTAATACTTAAGCAACACAAATAAGTCCATAAAATCTTATTTATCACTAAAAAATGAACTCATGCTATGTAACTAAAATCCCTGTCCAAGCCATGCCATTGAACATGTAAATGGATAAAGAGGTAGGTCTAAACCATTTTTCTTCTGTTCATAGGGCAGAGTTGACTGAAATATGAATCAAGTCTCACAAATAGGTGCTTGAATGTATCTAGGTAGGTCTGACTTCCTAGTGTTTGGTCCACTAGACAAGGACTGCAACATTTACTCAGACCAGTAGGTTCTTACAATATTGAGTAATAAATAAATAAATAAATAAATAAATGTAAAGTATCAGTGTCAATAAATGTAAAGTGATATGGCTAAATGGAATTTTTATTTCATTTATACCTGCATTCTTCCGGTCTCTAAAACAGGTATTGCCAGTCTGGAAAGGGGCTTACATATCAATCTCTAGAAGTTCAGTCTAAACATTCAGTGGCAGTTAAAAAGATAAATCTAAATTTTAGGAAAGTGAAAACTAAAGACATAAACACAACACCAAGCAAAGGCATTCTGAAACCGTGTCTTGAGTACTTTACACAGCTCCAGTCATCCGGTTTCAAAACAGCCATAAGAAAACTAGAGAAGTTAAAGAGCAGGCAGAAGTACCAAAATTCTTATAACATGGGAAACAAAATAGAATAAAGTAAGGTTCAGGTGGCTAAGTTGAGGTGTAAGAATGTTATAATCCTGAAAACTGTGAAGATAATGAGTCAGTCATTCCCTAGCTCTGATAAGCACAAGACATGGCCATGGTAGAGTTGCCAGTAAAATTAGTAGACAATTAAGTGGAGGAAGGTTTTTTGTACCTCATGAAATGATGCAGTGTAATCTCTTGCCACAGAAGGCCAAATGTATAAATGGTTTCCAAAAGGCTCAGCACACTGCTAAGGGACAAGGTCATCTCAACTGCAAAACCTTACAGTCTACATAGAGAGCCCTGATCTAAAAAATTAACATTTAAGCAATTTTTCTAGCTTGGAAGGTATGCCAAGCAAATTGAATCTATTTGCCTTATACCTTCTGATCTTTAAGTGTGTGCCACTGACCACTCTTCGGGGAAAACATGAAAAAAAACATCCATGGTCATGGTGTAGAATAAAACATATCACAAATTACTGCAGAATTACTTAATTAGATCAGCAAAGACAACTGTATCAAAACTATGAACTTCAAATTTGCTTACCAGGGTCGTAAATGTATTCCTATTTGTATAAGCCTAGTACTTTAGAATTTAAATTTCTGTTGTATGTAAGCAGGGAATTAAATAATAAGACTATTATGCCAAGGTATCGAGTGACTTATCCAACTAAGTAGCACATTTTAAGTTAGTATAGGAAATAGATCATTTTTTCACAATAAAATCAAAACTGTAGAACAGAATATACAATATAAATCCAGAATATAGAACATAATCCATTGACTACAGAATGTAATATGCTGTGTATGAATTGAGGTAAGTTTCCTATTGATGCCTCAGGTTTTAGATTTTTTATTTTTCAGATTCTGTACTACTTTAGTGTGTACTTCTGAGCTTCATATTAGGGGATGGTAAGCTCTCCTCACAGAGAAGGTAGAAAAAACAATTCCTTCTCTAGCTGGGGACTAAGGACAAATAATCCAAATCTCAGGCCCAAGAGCATAAACAGTGGCAGAATGAAGAGAGAAAAACAAGAAGGATGGTACTTCATAACCTGAAGCAATAATTGGACAATTAACTCCAATGTGCAAATGAACCAGAACTTATAAAAGTGTGAGACCTCATGATCGGTCTTCCATTTTGTGACCATTTTGGGTTCATCTTGGGTGTAGCCCTGGCCAGACCCTTGCACTGCCCAAGATGTATCCATTGAGTCCTTTTAATAAATACTTACTTTATTCTTTAACTCCATCTAGCCCTTCACAAGGCACAGTATTCATTGCCATAGATTTGTGAAAACAGGACTGGGGAGGCTGAGTGTTCACACCTTTATATGGAAGCAGAGGAAATTATATGTGTTACTCCTTGCAGGTGTTTGCATACCAATAATGAGAACCTTCAGAGATATATTCCAGTGCCTTAGTAGTGCTGAGTGTTTTCCTGGTGCCTAACCTAAACCTGCCTTGCCATAAAGTATTTTCATTGCTTCATGTCTTATCTATGAGGCACAAGAAGAACAGTTTATTCTTTTCATCTCTATGCTTCAACATAGTTGAACACCTATCACAACTCACCTTGGTTTCCTTTTTCTAGACTGAACAGTTCTGACACTTTCAATATCCTTGCTGTCCACTGTCTCAAAAGAAAACAGATATTGAAGCATTTAGAAGGGCACAGAAAGTCTCTTTGTCAGAAGAAGAAGAAAAGCCCAGAGAAATGATCAGATACAACTCTACATTTCTAAATCACAGAGACTGTCGTGCTTTACCACTTCCTCTGTGATAGGCAGTTCTGGGAGGCAACAGAGCTGCTCTTTCCCCCAGGAGAAACTCAGCAGTTAGGGTAGAAAATGTAGCTAAATGGGACTCATTGCTAAAGGTCCCTACTGCTTTGATTAAAACACTGGGGGCTGACAGGCTTTTGTCTGTGGTAAAGATCATACAGTTACTCTCATCTATGAGATTTCAGCCACTGGAAATAGAAAAAAAACCCAAACCCACAACAAAACAAACAAAATCCAGCACTCATTTCTGAGTGCTGATTAGTCATGACTAATGAGATACTAATAGAGGCTTTCTGTACCCTGCTATATAGGCAGACAAAAACTGCTTCTCTAACTTACCCCGCACCCCACCCAAACCATCCAGCTTAATATTGTTGCTTAATACCCTTCCTCCACACATTCACTTGTGAAATTAAACTACACAAAGAAAATCCCTATAAATCTCATATTTTCATACATTAGCCTTGTTCCTGAAAGAGGGTCAGAGCAGTTTTACTCTAGGTGTTCAAGAATATTTTTGGTTTACATTCTCCCGCCAGATTCTCCTGTATAGATGTTAGAGCAGCTGCAAAATGAATGAGGATTTCAGGCCCCTCCATGCCCCTAAGATGTGGCTATATGAAAGACAGCCGTGAGATTTTGGATTGGATATAGATACATCATATATACAGGTATAGGTATATGGTTTTATACAGACGGGTAGATAGAAATGCACAAGACACACATGGCATACATAATATGTATATATGTATATCATACATGAGGAAAAAGGTTGCACATTATTTGGTTTCAACTCCTTCTTAAGGTTTCAGGGATGGAGTAAAAGGCAAATAAAAGTATGGAAAACTGAAAGAGAAAAATGCTTGTCCCATTTCCTTTAAAAATGTAACTATATGCATATGCAAATCTTATTAAGCCAGAATTTTTGCATAAAGCTATGTATTTCATTGTAAAAGATAAATAGATACAAGAACTGTTACTAGATGCAAGCTCCCATTCCAGCTTCCTGGGAAACTTACAGTTCTGATTGTTGGCAATGTATTACACATGAAGCCTAAAATAGACCTTTAGATCAGTTTAATTCATTTAAAAGGAAGCTGAACATGGGCCTTCAGACTGAAGAATACTGCTAGACAAACCTTATTCAAACTAAAGGATGCTCAAGGTACCTTCTTCAGTCTTCAGAAAACAATTTTAGGAGTTCCTAGTAGCTTCTTGGGAATAAGGTTTAATAAATTAATAAGGAATTGTGAGATTGATAAAGGAAAAAGTTGGGGCAGCCTTGAGAGAATAGCATCTTTAATAAAACTTTGATTTTTTTAAGGATACATTTGCTATCTTTTAGGTATATTCTTTTCATATTCTGTTGCCAAAAATCTAGATTACATCTAATTTAGTAAGGGATTTTTGGAGGTTTTTTTAAGGGCCTGTACATCTTAAAGTGAAGAGGACATTTCCTAATTGACAATTGATTCTGAGTATAAACGAGTTGCAAATGAATGGAGAGTTGAGATACAGGCTTTTTAAATCAGAAATCAGAGCAAACAGATCAGGAGAGTTTTGTTTGTTGTTTGTATTTTAGGAAAGCACTGGATTTGATTTAGGAGGCTTTGATCTCAGCCTGTTATCTGAGCTGCTATTCTGGCAAGAATTGAAATTTTAAGGGACATTGCCTAGAAGAGATTTTGAGGTGGAAATACTGTGAGAACATTTTTGCAATTTGTCTATCTATGCCTACCCTACTCAAGAGCTGAAAATATTAGTCTGGATAGTTTACACAACAGCTAAATTATATAGGAGAGGATTTTGAAATTTCCTGTGTAAGGGAAAAAATATAAACAACCAAAGCAACAAACTTTTCTCCTTGATTTGATTGTTTCTCTTTGCTTTCTCCCCTTTGCACACAATGAGCAAGTCTTTTTATGCTCGATTTTTTTGCAGATTTTTATAGGAAGATTCACCCTAAATTATTTCCTCAGTAGTCTCTAGTAGTAAAAAGGTCCTAATAAAAATAGGTCTAAATCCTACACTGTGATGGTGATTAACTGATTAACTGTTTAGTTAATGCAAAAGCTGGCTTTCTGCTTGTTCTTTGCCTCTCAGTTCTTCTGTGAGAAAACTAAATGGTGCTGAGAGCAGTACAATCACCTTCTTGACCAGGAGGGAAAAACCCTGT
Source organism: Camarhynchus parvulus (assembly GCF_901933205.1). NCBI lineage: Eukaryota > Metazoa > Chordata > Aves > Passeriformes > Thraupidae > Camarhynchus > Camarhynchus parvulus. The sequence goes on along the minus strand of NC_044572.1, from coordinate 88,947,312 downwards.
GTGTCCCAAGCTCACAGCACCCCTTGTAAGAACAATCCTGTCCCTGGAGTTCAAGGCATCAAGGCTTGGTGAGACCCTTGCCACTCACAGCTGGGTAGAAATCTTGTGGGAAGATAAGGGAAGATGGAAAATAGAGGGGCAATTCATGGAACAGTGAGCAACTCCAACAATAACTGAACAAGTTCTTTTACTCTATCTTTCTCTTTCCAATGTGTGTTGTTTTGCAGGAAAAGTCATACTGTGAGGAAGATAGGCCATACAGATATTTAGAATTATTTTTCTGAAGCCTCTTTTCTTTATTCCTGAAATTCAGGAATATTTCTGTGTTTGGGCTGTCTTCTTGCTAGGGGAATCACACTTCTGCCTCTACAAACTACATGACTATGTGATCAGTACTCCGGGCTTGCTTAGGGCAGAGACGTTTGTGAGGATGAGCTCTTGGTCTTCACCAATATTACATCTCCTAAGAGCTACAATCAGACTATGTACAATTTCATAATGATCATCTTTGCTGTCATCTAAGTAGGAAATGAGAGGGCTACATAAAATCTATGCATTCTCATAGTCAGTTTCACAAATACCATTGTAAAAAATACATCATAGACAATAGAGATTAATACTGCTGTGTTCAATAGTATGAATATTTCTTTGCTTCCACAGACCCCTATATTGAATCACTAAAGAACTTGGTTGGTTTTTTTCTTTCCAAACATTTCCAATTATATCTATATAATGCTAAATGATGGTGCTTACATCTCTATACAGAAAGGTATCATGACCAAATATTTCTTGCTGACAAATATTAAGAAGGATAAAATTCAGACCAAAATGATATGAAAAAAAATATTGTTGCAAAAGCAAATAATTATAATCAGCAAATGCTGTAAATGATGCTCCTTAATAGTGGAGTAATGAAATTAGCTCCAGATAGAAAGCAAAAAAAATTTTATTATATGATAGTGACATATCATCACTAGTTCACATGTGGGATAAACTTGTTTCAGTTGAATAAAACATATTTTATGTTTGTTTCTTATTATGAAAAAACAATAGAGGCACTGTGTCAGTATTGCATTACCAGGTTCATAGTAACATGAAGTTTAAATACTTATTTCTTTCAGATATCCTTGAAATGAAAATAAACAAAATGCAGAATATTAAATGCTATGTCAATGTTTTTATGGAACATCTTTGAAAAATAAATTAATATAGAAAAAATAAGAGATTACTTAAAAATTTCCTGTCTGTTAAGTGCAAGATGCTTTTTGTGTTCTGATTTCTGTAATTTTGTTCTACTGTCATGGCAAGATATCCCAGGAAAGATAGCCCAGGCTCTCAGATTTAGAAGAGATACAGGAGCAGTTTGAAATGTGGACAATTTTGGGAGTTAGATTTAATTGAAAGACTAAAATATTTTTCATTTTTCCTTGCTTTCTAGCTCAGTGCCTGTATCACTAACTTTTCTTGCTCCCTGTTACTCTGTAAGAATTTTTTTTAAGAGGTTATATTTTTTGACATTTTCACATTTTTGCTTTAGCAATACTTCAGGAAAATATGCTGATGAACTATTCTGCTACCAGAATGTCAATTTCAGAAAGCAAGAAGGAAATCCCTTTCCTCCTCTTTTATAAATGCTGTATATCGCATGTATATTACAACTCTTTTGGTTTGCTTTCCGGGAAGATTGGCAAAGTTTCGTGCAGAGTGGCCTGATTGATTGACAGCTGTAACTATGTCCTTTACAAAGAGGGCAGTGCTGGGAGACACCACAGCTTCTGATCTGGAAGCATCATGCATATTTCCTGTTCATTCCTGCCTATGATACTTTTATATGTTCTTAGTTCAAATTTATAGCACAACAATAATGTCTTAAAAATTACATCCCAAGAAACTACTCTGAGCTGTTCTTTCTAAATTCCTAGCATGAAAAATCAGCCATGCATACAAAAAATACAAAAATATTATTTCTTTGAGGTTTTAAAAGATCATGATAAGGCAGATATGACTATGCCATTTATTAAGTTTTTAATTCTGAAAAAATGAACTTTTATTGCTATCAAGTTCACGTTAATCTTGTTTAGATTATCTTTTTGTAAGGAAAGAATGATCATTTTTGTTTAATACTATCTAAGTCTAAAAATGGGGAACTTAGTAAAGGAGTTATATTTTATTATTTGTTTTTGTAAGTAATAAAATTTAACTTTTCACTATATTAAAATTTCTTTATATATTTTTATTTATCCCTCCTTATAGCTACAATCTTTATATTTTAATTTGAACCAGCCAAAATCTGTACATGAGGTTTTGGTCCTCTACCTTATGAGAGCAAACTCCGCATATGCTGCGCTAACACATTCTTCCAAAACATGCCGTAGAAAATTTTATAAGAAAATCAGTAAACAAAGAAATAAGGATGACAATAGCAAAAGTTGCAAATCCTTTAAATCAGGATAAACAACATTTTATTAAATATTGCCTTCATTTGAATTCATAATGGAAGTAAGCAATTCTTGCTGTCTTCTGTAATTAGTACCTGTAGATAAATATCTAAGATTCTATAACTTATAGTCAGTATGCCTTATTGTATAAAATTTACAATGTAAAATGTTGTAAAAACATTAAAAGCTGCACAAAGTCAAAGTCAACTACTGAAAAAAATTGGGAAATAATGTGAGAGCATGTCACCTCACTGTTGTCACCAGTTCACAGGTCTTTAAAGTTTTTTCAATATGTTTAATATAATGTGATAATGTAAAACTGAAATGACTCAAAAGTGCTCTCTTGGGACTCATTCCAAGCCCTTTTTCTATTTCCTTTTTCATCATCCAGTCTTTCTGAAGCCCTTGGGACAGCCACTTTAAAACAATCTGTGGCGGTGTGATTTATATTTATATATCTAATGAAGCCTATTTTAAAATAATTATTCTGATTTAATTTAAATAACTCCCTACTGTTATCCTGCTAGGGATGGTCAAGGGAAATTACTGTATATTTTACTATTAATTGTAAATCTGTGGTTGGTTAGAACACACAATAACATGTCTTGGCAAAAAGATGACTGTTCTGCATCTATACTCTTTTCTTGGTGCATTTTCTCATTTCTTCCAACCAGTGATAAACAAATAAATAAAATGTTTAAGTACAGTTCAAAAATATACAGGATTACATTTGCAAGTGATGGAAGCAAGAAATATTTGCAGTGGTAAAAAACTGCAAGTGAAAAGATTACAGAAGAAAATCATGCCAGGAAAAATATAACACCAGCAAGGGTTAGTTAGGCAAAAGAATGCAAAAATAAATACCCACAGAGATGAGAAAATAAAATTTTTAATAAATGGCTAGAGACAACCACAAAAATGGCAAAGAATAAGATTTAAACAGGTCCTTAACCAATTTTCTTGTTTTATGGTAGCTTAGATGACACAGTATCATGAGGTAGTTTTGGCTACCCAGATTAGTTGGGTATTGCTACCTCCCCAGATACACATATATGAGTAAGAGCACTCCATGTTCCACAGGTGAGTCATGGCTAGGAAGGTAAAAAACAAGTTCCATTAAGCATTATAAACACTAGACAAGACAATAGAATAATCCAGAAGAATATTTTCATTGTGTGAAGGAAAGCTATCACAGGATATATAATAAAACAAGCAGTGCTCCCTAGTCCATGCCAATGGATTTGCTGTTCTTTGGTTAGCTATTTCTTTGCTGCTGCTTCACAATAGTTATCACCAGTTTGGCATTAAGCAATCTAATAAATAAAGCAAAAGTTGTTGTTAAATTTACAAACACAGCACTAGGAATAAAAGTTCTGAAAATACTTGAATAATAGTATCTTCAGACAGCTCTTGATGTTTAAGATTAAATGTTATTATTACTCACTGAATGCCAGTAGTACACAGTCTAAAGTCACTTGTAAGTGTCTTTACTAAAAAACGTCACTGTTAAAAGATAAATTTGGAAAAAAAAGTATATCGGGAAGGTTTAGCTCTTCAAATAAACCCTAATTAAAGCTTGTTAAATATATAGCATCAGAAGGGCTTTATTTCAGAAATAAAGGGCTCTGTGGACCTGTCTTTTTCAAAGGAGGAATTAAAGGTGTGGGTATTTTCTTAGTATAATTTTGTTTATATACAATAATACATAAACATGTACCTCCATTAGATATCCTTGCTGCCCAATCCAAAAAAAACCAAAAACAACCCTTCCAGTATTTCAGACATTTTTACTGTGTCATTGTTTTTACTGATCAAATTTTGCACTGATGGGAAAGCAGGAGAAGGACATGGAATTTATGAGCTTAAGGAGCAAGTGTGGAGCCATCATGGGATGATATTATTTGCAAAATGAAGTCCATGCAAAGGCTTTATCTATGTAATGTTGGAAATTACTACAGTGGGAGTATGCATGACCAATGGAAAATCCCCCCAGAAACTTCTTCATACAGAATTCTAAAGGAAGCATTATGACAACCCGAAAATATACAAGAATGTTGCACAATTTGGAGTAATGATAACATAGAGTGACCCTTGTAATTAAAATAATCTTTGTTGGGCCAGACTCAGCTCAGAAAAGACTGTATCAATCCTCAAGTAGCTCTAGGATAAATGGGATTGTGAGCAGAGAAACAGTTTTTTCATTGCATTTACACTTCCTCAGGTAAACCTGCCATGGCCACCCAAAAGAAAATGCCTGACTGAGTTCAATCCACTGGCTCCTTCCTTAGATCTTTTTGCTTCAAACAGGTGGAGATGCCAAAGAGAGAATAGACATAGTTCTCCGTGAATAAAAATGGTGTTTGCTTTGTCAGGAAAGGCAAACAAAGTAAGATCTGTTGACAGCAGCAACAAATGTGTGCAGAAACACTACAAATTTTGAAGTGGAAAGCAGATGGGTCAGAGCAGTCATTTACACAGACATGTTACCTTGACTTAATCTCTGCCTCACACATCTTTGCGACCCTCTTCCCAACAGCAGGGTGTTTCTAACATGGCAGCTCACTGGTCTTTAAAGATAGGTGGTCCCCTCAGCAGTCTTTCCTGCTCAAATCCTGTGAAACCACTCCCAGAAAAAGTTTACTGCAGTGGCTGGTATAAAAGTGGTACTCAAAACTCCTCTCCCATGAAAAGGTATCAACGCTAATCCAACAACAAACAGTGAAACATTTTTTCTAAGGCTCAATATTTGCTGAACAAAAATCACACTTGTTCAATACAATGACAGTTTTCTTCATAGAGATTATATTGAAGAAAAGGGATAAGAGTAAAACCTCAGGTCATTAATTCCTGTAGCTACTTCTTCTTGAAATTTATTTTCAGGAAAAATAGAGTTGTTAGAATGTCAGAATTTAAAGATATACTTGACATAGGTCAAAAATTAGAGTGATTTCAATTCAAGACCTTTTAAGATTTAATAGCATTAGTAAATGTAGGGTCCTAGTAATTATTATTTTAAAGGCAAGCAAAGCTCAGCAGAACTAGAAATCAAAGACGAATATACAGCAATTTTATGAAACACTAAGAAACAACCTAAAATGAGAGAGGAGATAAAAATATGAATAATGATGCATAATTGTATCAATTAATTTGAAAGGTAAGTTAAATGTAAAACCAACTTACAACTGAAGTATAAGAAACATCCCATTTAGAGTTAACCTTTGTTTTGTGTTGTTTGGAATATGATATAGAGCCCTGGGTATCACCATACCATGAAGATATAGTCAAATCAGAGGCAGTGCAGAAAACAGCAGCAAAATTGTTAGGAAAAAAAGCCCCTGACTTGTGAGAAAGAGTGACTCGTTGGGAAGCAAGTATTTAGAGTGTGTAATTAAGGGTCTAGCCAGCTCCTGCAGGGAAAGCTATTTTTCAACTTCTTAGAAATTTAGATAGAAAAACTAGCCTTGTATGAAAATAAACAGAGCTTCTCTGAAGGTCACTAAAGTTTTTAATTTTTTTTTCCAAACAGGAAAAATTTTCTGCACTACAGGTCAGCCATTTACATGGACATGACATTACAGCTATCAACTGCTGCCATATGTGATCTTAGGCACAATCAAGCACTTTTTGAAAGTTTGCTAGGGCTGCTAGTGAAAATTTCTGTGTTTGCTTTGCTAATGCTTCCTGTTTCGAAGATTTACTGAGACTTCTATTAGCAGCCTGAGCACACTCATGTTTTACTGTCAGACCTTAGTAAGAGAAAAAAAAAGGGGAAATGCCTTTTCCTTGCTCCAGGAAGCTAGTTTTCAATGAAAAAGTCAGAAAACATTAAAAATTCAACTTCTTTAGTAAGATGATGATAGTGGATCATAGTGGAAAAATGGATAATAATGGTTTATCTCTTGCTGATACTGGTGCTGGGAAAAAGGAATCTCTTCAAGTTGTTCTAGCTATGCAAATGAGAAATGCATGACAGAGTCACAGAAACAGGTATCTGAAGCTTACATTTGAAAAATTTGTGATGGGTCATGTCCACCTACTAATTGTATGGGGAACTTGATAAAGGAACACTTAAGAGAATTTGTGATCACCAGTTCTTTAGTTCTTACAAAAACAAAACCTGCCCCACAGTATCAAGAAAATTACATGTTTAGATTGGTGGTAGTGGTTTTCTATTTTAAAAGCACTAGGTTTCAGAAGGTCTGTTTCCAGAAGGATTTCTCCATTGGCATTGCATAATTATGTGTATTTAGATTCTTCCTAGATACACTATATATATTCCTTCTGACGCATCTACCAATTATTACCAACATTACCTATATGCAAAGAGATTCACGCAGTCCACTTGGAGAGTACCTTTTAAGGTTTGTAGTTACTTCATGATCTGTGGAAAGAATATATTAGACTGACAAGTCTAGTCTAGCTTACTGATCTTTCTTCTTTATACATGAAACACCATGTTTGTCAGGTCACTCTGTCCTGACTTAGTTAATTGGCAAAATTAAAGAATAAAACAAAATATTTCCCTGCTTAAAAAAACAAATACTCAAAAAACTCAGTTATTCTAACTAACCAGGACTCTCTTTGTTTGCTTCTAGCACAGTTAGTGTTTCTAGCACTCTACAAACTTTGTGACTCAGTTCTCCCCTTCTTCCAAGACATATCCTACATACCTGCAACATTTTTTGCAACTTCTTCTTTTGTACTACATGTGTTTCAGAAGATGTGTTTTCTCTCTATATGGAGTAGGAAATGTAAGATAAATGGACAGGACTGAGTTACTGTATATACTACTCATTTCCAAGCTATGGTCTCCATTGATATTTATTTAATGCTTCATAAGTGCTGGTTTACAGTGACTGGGAACTTGAGTGTCCCGTGGAGTAAGTTAAAACTATATTCTTCTTACTATTCTTCCATTTCTCCCGCATTTCCAAATTTTATTAAAAAGGTGAGATCTATTCTCTAGTGTAATATGTACCATGAATACTTATTGATGTTATTGAAAATAGATACAAGCTTGAATTATGATGTGCATTTATTTTTCTAAAGGGTGCAAAACTCAAAATAAGCTCTGAGACTCCATCCATAATTTGCAAAATACATGTAGGTATTACTGCTTATATCTTACATTAGACTTCCCACTGGTATGAAATTGCACTGCGGTAAGTAAAATAGCCACAACCAAGTTTTGACTGCAAAGGACTTTTATTCATCCCTGATGTCAGACATAACTGGCCCATCAGACTTTTATGAAAATACAATAAAATACATCCAATTCTTGAGCAGTCATACATTTTGCGAAAGTTTTAAGAATAATTTTAAGCTCTATATAACTGAATTTTAAAATTAAAATAATGATAGACTATTAAATAAGCCAGTGATTTAAATTTAAATTATATTCTATAATTTCTAAATTAATTCTAAAAAAAACCACCATTCCCCAAAGTATTTTTCCTATTTTTATCCATGCAGTATTAGCGAGAGTTTCTTTGTAGTCATACATGAAAAAATGTTCTAACATTTCTTGATGTTTTACCTTTTTTTTTTTTAAGCTGAATCCATGTTCTCTAAGCATTATCTGTTGCAATATGATATTTTCAGAAAAATGCCTGCTAGAAAGTTTAGACATGGTAGTTCAACATTAAGCTTCTGGGGACATCCACGTTGTATTATGTTTGGCTTAGAATGAGCAACTCCTGCTAGATTCAGCAAAAATAAAGCACAATGACCTCTTCAGCTGGACACTTCAGCAGCTGGTCTATAACTTAAGGAGAGTTTTGCTTTACGCTTTTTAAACTGTTCTGGGGATTGAATAGACAACATATAAAAATATGACAGGAAGATGATGGATTATGGGTCATAAGTCTCATTTCAGCCATACAAATAAAACATCATGCTTGTGTGTTATGATAATACATTTAATGGACAGAAATTAACAGATGTTGATTGCATTCTAGTGTGCACAGCATACCAAAAATCACAGAGGAATGTTTAAAAGATTGTAAAGAGACCATGCCATTGGATGCCTGTAAAGCAGAGTTAAAGCAGCAAAACCACAGGAAAGAGAATTTGGTAGTTGTCTGGCTTTGGTTTAATCATTCCTCTATGCCAAATGCAGTCATTACAGTATAACAACAATTGTATGCTTTTTCTGCCCCTTCCTAAGCAATACTTTATAGCTGTCAAAACATAAGGTTGTGGCAGACTCTTCTTAAAATAAAACTTCAAGACAAACTTAGAAAAAAAAGTATGAATGAAACTTTGTATTTCAGTGCCATTCAGAATTCTATAAACTGTCCAATATAACATATAAAAGCACCAAGATCTGGCCTTGCTCAGTTACAAGCTGGAACAAGCTTTTACACATAATACATATATCCACACAAAGTGAAATGCAGCTTAATACTAGAACTACCTCTTTCTATATTCAGATGTAAAAGCTAGATTTACTTTGCTAAAAGACTTATGTGTATAGTATGTGTTGAAATCCACCCCAACCCATTTTCCAGTCAGGTTACATTTATTTTCATCAGCCTATGAATCTGTCAATTTTAGCATTCTATCAACCTTCACTGACTTTTAAAATTCTTTGTTTCTATATGGGTCTATTTTCCAGTTTTGAAACATGATTTAAAACAAAAAACATGGAAGCAACATAGTGACTGTCCATCTCCATTAATTCTTATACCTCTTTCTAATGGTAGATCAGCATGAAGTGAATTCCTCAAAGTATTAACTGCAAGAAGGCTACTAGATAGTAATTAACAATAGAGACTTACTTTAATTACAATTCTCCCTTTTCTTTCAGGCTTTTTGCTAAAAATATCTGAATCACAGCAAAGCTCAAATAATCACTTTTGATCTATACGTGTTATTTTCAGATATCAATTTCAATCTTCTCCTATGTCCCCAGTGAAAAAATTTGGTGGAAAGCTGCAGGACATGATATTGTGGTATTGATATTTATCTGAGATGGCAGCCAAAAGTTATAGGAATAGGTGAGCATTTCAAGTCCCACTATATTCTCTCAATACTTTGGGAATACCACAGACATTTTTTGTTCCATTTTAGTTATTTCAAGTACCATCAACTTGTACCAATCTTCTGTAAAACTGGAAAGAATGCACCAATTAGTATTAGGATTTAAACAGTGGCTATGGGACTATTCGTGTATTTTTTCATTTGCAGTATTATTTGTATTAGGATCGCAGTATTTTTCTAGTATCTGCAAAATTATTGTCAGCATGGAGGGTCTTGGTGTTCATTTGCTTTTTCTGTGTAGGTGCAGAAATCTATTCATAGAAACAAAGAGGAGCTGTGTTCAAAACACACCAAGGGATGCGCAATAATGGACAGATCTGTGGAGCACCTTGCCAAGGAAATTGTAGATACTGAAGGCTTACAAGATTCCAAGGACAGTCGATTAATCTCATGGAAGAAGTGTGTTGAGGATTGCTAATAGAGAGAAGCCATATTCAGCTCTGAGTGGCTCCTGAGCTGCAAGCAGTCTGGGGCTTGAAGTCTAATCAGATGAAATAACATACTTTTTTTTTTCTCCTTTGTTTTTACTGTTGTGAAGACATGCAATTTTGGTAATTGATGGAAAAACAGCACTCCTTCAGATGGACTTGGAGTCTCATTTGGTATGGCCATTCTTTACACAATTCTCTGCTTTTCATTTGCCATAGACTATTTCCACAATGCCATACTCTGCATTGAAATGATCAATTCATAGGAGAAAACTTCTTAACTTCCCAGAAATTTATCTTCATTGTGCTAACAAGTTAGTGTGTATGATTTGCTGTTCTTTAGAAAATTTCCAAGCAGTGCAAGATCTTAGGAGGGGCACTGAAATAAGGTATGTTCAGATTGATGCTTTATGCCTCTACCCATAAAAACTTTTTCCAGATTTGTTGCTGATGCATTGGCTTTGAATTAATTATTCCACAGAAGAGAAATGTTGTAAAATAAACAAACATTGTAATATGCAAATAAAATCTGTCTGCAAATACAATTGTGAAATTTTAATGATCTATCGGTTTTAGGTATTTTGTACTATGCTATAAATAGTAATTTGAAATTTGTTAGCTTTTCATGCATATCTAAGATTAAAACTATTAGATCTCTCTTTAAACCTTTTAGAATAATAAATAAAGAAGGAAAATATAATAAATATCATAAGCATTAAAAATCTTCCCTAGATTTTAATTCCTTATTTTGAGTAATTTTTACTGTGGAAGTCAGACCCAATAACACGCACTATGCTCTATCTCACAGTTGACAATACAGTGCCATCAAAATCATAATTGTTAAAAAAAGAGAAAGATTAAACATCTTACTCTACAAGTAATACATAATGTCATATACCTATTACTAAGAAGGCCCATCTTCTATGACCAAAGAGAATAACCTGATTTGAACTAGAACTGAATAGAATTGTTAAACAATCCTTTGCATTTTAAGCAACATTTAATTAGAAACACACTTTAACCACCAAAATGATAAAAATCCAAGAGATTAAAATTTGAGTGTCAATTATCATAAAATTCATCATTGTAATTCTTATTAAAACTCAGTGTTTAGATAGGTAATGATTTTATAATATGGCAATTTGCATAAGGAGCCCTGAGATGGCTTATTATTTCGATCCTACACAATTACAATTCTAGCTCCATACATCAGAGCTCTTAGCAATGTAAAATCACTGTGCTAATTAATAAGCCATTTACTGACTGCAGCTAGTTATGGTGGTCCTGCAGCTGACCTTACGGAAGATGAGCCATCTCTGAAGTGCCTGTGTGTAACTACAAACATAATGATGTGCCAGGAGGGAATCATTAAAAATAATTTACACAAGCCTTCATTTACAAGATCTTTTGATAGCATGCTTCCCCGGTGTTTAGATCCACAGTGCAACCCCTACCATTTGGAAAGTGCCAAGCAGGAGAGTGAACGAGGATACCTAAGTGGTTAATTAAGAGCCATTCGGACGCCACAAGAGCCTCCTGAAAAATCCCTCTGATGTCTGCTGTGTCAAATGTCTCTCACAGGCAAAACCACAAGAGGTAGCTGCCATAGCAGGCTAATTATTGGGGACCAGGAGCAGCTGAGAGTGGCCTGTCACCGGGGCTTGCTGTGAGCACCCAAGCCCAGAACCGAGCAGAGCAGCTTCTGTGTCATTGGACTTAAGAGAAATAGCAGAAATGAGGCGCTCTGATATTCAGAGGTGATTGCATAAGCCAAAGAAGTGTGCAGCTGTAGATGAAACTATTTGCTTGTGCTGTTTGATGCATTTTGTAACTTTTTACACTTTACTGTTATTCCATCTCGAGCATGTGTTTTTTAAATTCATGCATTTTAAGAATTCCATTTTGAATACTTATAAGAAAACAATAACTTATAAAGGCCTTATAGACCTGAACAAAGATTTCAAAACCATCAAAGATAATTTCTATGACATAAAAATAATTTCAAGCTACATAAAGGAACCACATTCAATCACACTACAGCATGAGACTACAACAGAAAACATGCACATACACACAAAACAGTCCTCTTATTTCAGGACAGTCGGAACAACTAACAAGACTGAAAGAATATGTCACTGCCTCCCTCACAGCAGCTAGATATGAACATCTGAAAACATGCAGCTCATGATTTATTTCTCCTTCAGCCAAGTCCCTGCAAGGTGGAGGAAGAGAGCTGCTATCTTGTGTGACGTTTTATTAGTTTAGTGGCATTCAATTGGTTTACTGACACGCACAGGATTTTCCAAATCGGCACAGGGAAAGTGTCTTTTTCCCAGCTTGTCTGTCCGTTATGCAGCCAAGAGCAAGTGGATTGTACTTGGAGCATGCAGACACTTTCCACATCTCTCTGATTCCTTATAAATCTATTTTCTGAGGTGCCTTTCACAAGTGCTGTGTGAGAAAACACCATGAGCACATTGCTTGTGTGATCCTGGCTAGATTATTGCCTCGTGGCTGAGTGCCAATTATGGGCCTGGGAAGAATTAATTTAGTAAAGGTGGAGGCAGCAATATAGTTGCTCTGTGCCTGAGTTTACGTCTGTGCAGGTATTTGGGAGAGAGAAAGGAACACGCTCTCTGTTTGGCATCTTATCAATGATACTGTGATAGGATTTATAAGTTTGCATGTGTGATTTTTTGAAATACATCCCATTTTGACAAATTTATTGTAGTTAGAGAATAATTACTACCTTCTACATGGAAACCAACACCCTTCCACTGATGTTTTAGTTTGAAATGTATTAGAATTACTTTGTCTCATTTTTAAAAGAGCTATGTAAATAAATTCTCTTAAAATAGTAATTACCTACCCATTCCTTCTATAGCCACATCTCTTTGCAGGAGCAAAATTTTTCTAATAAAGCTATGTTTCTCAAAGGCATAAAGGAGATGGCTTTAATTCTAAAACTCTCTTATCATTTTGCAGAAATGGATTGGATGGAATTCACCTCTCCTTTCTACAAATAAGATGAATTGTCCAAGGCAATAATTTGGCTTCCTTCTGTAATCAGTGGAGACAGCTTCAAAAGGGAGGTGGGTTCAAGCCAGTCAAATTACACTTCTCTCATTAGACAAGACAAATCACTTTTACACCACAGAGAAAGAATCAACAACCAGACCAGTCCCTTAATTTTTTTCAAGTGGTGAAAATTCTACTTTTCTCTAGTTTGTCTATATAGTCTGTAGAAGTAGTGAGAATTGCAGCTGTGCTTACTAGAGCAGGAGACTGAGACACAGGGGAAAAGCTGGAGGAGCAGTGCCACGAATGCAGCCTAGATCCTCATGATTTTCAGTCTTGACTGACTCTATAGTGCTCATAAGTAGAGAGATAGCAGGGCAAAGCCTCAGACTATGGTTCCAGCCTGCAGTCTTTCAAGGAAAGCAGAATCAAATGGGGCAATATCAGCTTTAACTGTTACTGTCTTATGCTGGGACATGACAGTCCCCTCCTTCTGGGCCTTTACCTCCAGGAGCAGCTTCATACAGTTTAAACCTGCATTCCTTGTCAAACACCAGCTTATGATGAAACCATCTGTTTAACTAACCCAGGCATATGCAGAGCTCTTGCACAACTTTGTTTGTATTATTATTTTTCAACCTACTCCATTGTTTGTGACTGGTGGCATCGTTGTTAGTTTCACTGGCAACCAAAATGACAGATGACAGTATGCCAGTGACATCCCAAAGTAATATCAGCAGTCAAAATTTGACCAAATTAGTGACTGGCTTATCACCAAGTCTGTACTACATTTGAATAATTCTGTACCACCGAAGTTACAATCTCTAATCAGCATACCCTAATATTTGATCTAGGAGCACCTACACTGTCAGGTGAACTATGTAGCCTATAGATACCACTGAACAGTAAAACAATCAGTAAAGGAAACTATTTTGAATACAAACTTGCAGTGTTTCTGTCATAAGAGAAATAGCATACCAACTGTGATTCAGTGATTTTTTTTCTGTGTGTACATTAAGACGCATGTATGCCCACAACTGTATGGAAAGTATCTTACACAGCTAGAACTTTTGACAGAATTTGGTAAATAGCTGGTTGGGCAATTTCTGTGGGAGAAATACCTTTTTAGAGACACTTGTGTGGTTAAAAGGTAAATGCCCTGCTTTCCAAGTGACAACAATCAGCATGACATTTTTCAGCTTGGGCAGTTAAATAGTGCCCAACTACTAATAAGAGAGATGAAAAATGCAGCACATGACACTGTCATGACTCTTATAATAAGTAGAATTTATGATTCTTACTAATTGGTTTTAATACTTTTGAGTCTTTTTTCTTAGTACATCTAATAGCAGATAGACAATGAAAGGAGGTGCAGATGCAAAGAGAAAAAAAATTGGTTTATGGTGCAGCAAAGGACATGTTTTTCAAGTGGTAGCTTCAGTGGTACTAGAAAAATGAGGTAAAAAAGGATGAGTCATTTCTGCTCTTTCAGTGTGAATTCCCCAAAATGGAGATTATTTCTACGCTTGAATTTTCAGCCAGGCATTTTTTGAAAGGAAATGGGAAAATTCATGCTTCTAATTTAAAAATATTGACTTGAGGGTTTAAAAATTTGTCTACTAAAGTCCAGTTCTTCTTGTCCTTATCATAAATATAATCTCACTGAAGCCAGGATAGGTACTCCTGTGAGTGAGGGAAATCTCTTATGGGTTTAACTCTGTGCCAGCCCAGATGTTGCTCTTATTAAAGTCAGCATTAAAAACTCTTGTTACTCTGAATGATGCAAGATGAGACCAGTTGTGAAGCATTGCTGAACCTTTCCCAGTTCTGCTGGATTTCGACACATTGTAGATCAGGCCCTAAATTATCTAACTTCATCCTGCCCCCAAGTGTGAAGTCATTCCCTGGGGAAAATCTCCACTGAAATCACTAATATCTCTGCTTGGGAAAGGATTGCAAGAGCAGATGTTAGTGTTTGCCTTGAGGAATATCCAACATATTTGAGCAATCACAACATATAGTGAGATGGAAAGATAACAACAGAATAAAACAAATGTCTTTCTAAAGTGCTTACTCTTTACTATGTTTAAGAGGAAGCATCATATTTCCTGAAGATCATCACCTGTCATTAAAAGAGAATCTGTGACTGCACACTTACCTGACTTTAGGGGAAGGGGAACACCTTTAAGCCTTTCTTTGTTTCATATGTTTACAATGAAGTAAAACTTAATTCTCTTTATTTACACCTTCCTCTTTCCTTTTTTTTTTTTTTTAAGGAAACTTCATTCCAGAAAGCCAATAGCTAATAAATGTTTAATACTTATGTGTTAAACAAACAGTTTCAATTTTTATAAATATGACTTGACTGTGAAAAGCAACATTTATTTTATTTTATTTTATTTTATTTTATTTTATTTATTTTATTTTCATTCAATTCAGGATTTTTTTAATGCAATGAAAATTGAAGTTGCTATATTTAATACCATGTATTCATGCTTAACAAACTCCAGAAATTTTAGTGAGTAAATACTTGCAGTGGACTGCCATGAAATGTTTCCTTGAGGGAAACCATAAAAAGTATTTTTAAAGGATCCTTGTAGCCACTATATGAAATTTGTACAGACATCAAGTCAAAAGTCTCAGGCTAAGTCCTTGTGTATTCAATAAGAATCTTTCTTGGACTTAGTTGACCTTGATCCAGCCCATGGTCAATAGAGGGACAAAATGTAGTGTTGTTCAGTCTGTTGATATACAGGTATTCCAGAAACAGGTATTTTCCAGAAACAGGTATTTTCCAGAGATCCTAAAGATATTTTTTCAACCTCTCTAATTCAGCTGAAACCCAGCAGTACTCTATTCTAAATATGTATAACCAAGTAACAGTGATTTAAATATATAAGTACTAATATGGGTGGTATGCATCTGAAGCTTATGTATGAAATGTACCTGATAGGAAAGAAAATATTTTCTCCTGTGTTCCCTCTTTAAATTTCATAATTACATAAGGAGTGATTGAAAAAAGAAAAATAGAATAATTATATTAATAATCTGAAAAGCTCAAACATGTAAGTATATTATTGGGTAGTTTTCTTATTTTACCATAGCCATTTTCAACACATAAATCACTTCCACAAAGAATAGAGAAGTATGAAACATATTCTTTCTCTGGTTATAATTTTTGAATCAAACTGAGGATCTTTGAGCAATTAAAATCTTCAACTAAAATCTACAGAAGTCAAGCAAAAATTTTTTCAAGAGGTTTGCGTCCAGGCCTGTATAGTAGTAATCAACATCTTATTTGATCTTGCAGAATTTGAGTTTTTCAGCAACACAAATGGAAAGGTAAGTGAAAGTATTTTTATGAAATTGAATGGTAAAACAATTTATTTGTGAAAGTATGATACAATCATATAATTAACAATGCAGGAGAGGTCAGTAAGCAGGGGAACCCTTTGGAGAGTGTAGAAGTTGGTAGAGAGTTGATGAGAGTTGGTGAATTGTTGCTTCTCAGTATGTTCTGATGACACTTCCTTCTGTTTTCCATATGCCATATTGGGAGCTAGTACTTGGAATAAAAGGTAAACTGTTTCTAGTTCTACTTTCTTATCCCTCTGAGAAGTGATTTCTTATTTTTTTCCTTATTGTCTTCACTGGGAGTTAATACTGAGGGGTTTTTCCCATCTTTCCTTTTCAATCTCCTATTCTAGTGGTGTGTACTGCTCTTCATTCTCCTCTTACAGGGCACAAAATCATAGCAGTAGTATTAAATGCATCATATCACATAAACGCTACCATATAAAATACAATCACCAAATTTCTATGGGTATGGTGGCTGTTTGGTGGTAGATTAAAAAAATATGCTGAAAATAAGATGTCTTGGTTTAAAAAGGAATGACAATGTGGAGACTAAACATGTTTGCGTA